>NW_010562663.1:88945-131782 GCF_000687285.1 Phaethon lepturus
TCCCTCTCATTCATGTCACCTCATTTTCTGATAAAATTCTATTTTTGGTTATAATATCAGAGACATTGTGAACAATGTTAATGCACGGGGCACCTCATTTTCTCCTCTCTCATTCCTCTAGCAGCCACCTTCTCAGATCTGCATACCATCCCTGGTATGGTAGCAGTGGTAATAGAGAGTCTAGAGATACCTGTCCCCACCTTGACGTGCTTCTTACATGTGCCCTTGCTATAGCACTGGTGCCAAACTGAATCTATCACACCTCCAAATGTCCAATTTTTGCTTGCAATGCAGACATACGCAAATGCCTAGCCAAATTTTACAAGTGCAGATTACAAAGCAGAAGGTAGCAGTTGAAAAGAACTGCTATGAAAGCTAAGAAGAGAGGGACTAGATGAGATGATCTGCAAAAGTCAATAACAAAGAGAACAGCAGCAGATTGAATTCTAGAGACCTTGCAGAGAACGAACAGAAACAATTAAATCCAATAAAAAAGTAACAATAAGTAAAATTAGTTACCTGCACACAAACTTTGTGAATTATTGTGTCAGGATGAAGTTTACAAGAACAATTTCTCAATCCTTTAATAAACTACTTCTTGGAACAGCAAGTTATAGAGCTCAAATTCAAACACACTGTTTCTAATTTCCACTACTTTTCCCTAAAACACAAAGTAACAACTGAGTGTTTTTTACTATATTGTATTGTTAGGCAGGAAATTCCAGTACAGCCCTAGCTATAATAACACTCTAATTAGATAATTATGTCTTTGTAAATTATTTTTGGACAATTAAAAAATAGGATACAGCATATACTTGAAAAGGTAGTCACAAAAAGTGGGTAACCAGAGCCTCACCATAGTGTAACCTTTCTATCTCCTTTAGCTTTAGTGAAGTTTGGTAAAATCAGACCAGGCATGGATTTGATGCGGCTTGTTTTCAGGGTTCATTTGCATTCCCTGCAGTGAATTCCCAATATTATAAAGGACCTTGTGCACTGCTTGCTCTGCACACAGAATAATGAAGATGCCATGTGATCTGGTAACAAGAGAGCTGTGAGGAAAAATGAGTAATTACTACTGACTACATTTTGAACAATCTTTGCTTAAGCAAGGAGGTTATATTTTGAAAACATTTTTCTTCTGCCCAGGCCATAGATGACAGTCTAATTTGACAGAAGGGAAAAAAAAGGAACAGGAAATGCTCCATGTAAGAAATGCTTCATTTCTTGCAAGGCAACCAGTAGATAAATATTACAGTGAAAGTATCTCATACAGTGACAGGAAAACTTAGGAAGTTCTCCAAGATAGACCCATCCCCTTCTTTGAAGGAAATGTAGATTGAGAGGGACTATGCAAGTCTTTCATCTGACATGTTTAAGATTTAAATTCGCACAACTGAGTAATGAAGACCATCAGTGTGGACAAAAGAACTGGTATAATGTGAAATTAATATCATTTCCATGTAGCATTCACCATCTTAAAAAACCCAAAAACCTAATTTCTCCATTTGAGCCTTACACTCACATGTCACTCTCATGACAGATGTGTCTCTTACACTTTATTTCTCAGTTCAACCTCTTTCTGCTTATCTCAGATATGCAAGCTCTCTAGGTTCACCAAGTAGGATAGACAACTGTGTTTCTTAATACTAATGAACTAAAGAACACCTTGAAACACACGTGGCCACTAGTCTGACAGGACTCATCCTATGTAGGTATTAGCACACTGACTTGCATGATTTTACACACGGGAAACTAAATGGTGCTGCAGCAGGAGTAAGGAGCTGTACAGACCAGGAATCATTTCTAACCATCTCTACATTACCACCATCATTTTGTGAGCAGAGCAAGGGAAAAGCTAGGCTACATGGATGCCAGCCATGTCATGCCACTAGTCCTCAGGACCACAAAATGGACCTCACAAATTTACTAATATAGATGTATCATTAAAAATCAGCTCTCTAAATACTCAAGAAGAGATGGCTGACATCCAAATGAGAAAAGCCTGGAGCTTTTCATAGAGAAACAGAAGCTCTGTAAGAGCCTGCCAACTGCAGAAGCAGCTGTTTTGTGTGCTACAAAACTTAGAAATCCTCGATAGCTTCTTGGCTGTCTAATAACATAACTGAGCCTTCATTCAGTGGGGAGGCAGTAACCGTGTCTGTCTGTCCCTAATCCAGCTGCCTCCTTGGTGGCAACTGTTTGGCAAGTTCAGAAATTATTTGGGAGGTGAGATTGATCAAATGATAGACAGCATGATCAACTGAATCCTTATTTCCCAATGAATCAGACAAATATAATCACATTTGGGGTCACTATTAGTTTAACATAGAATTATAAACTCTGCTGAGATTAAAGCAGTCAAGCCAAGCGGGATGTGTATTTACACCCCCAAAGGAAAAACCACGAGAGCTGGCCAAAAGCTGAGCTGTCATGGGGCTGCACAAGTTCCTCTCAGATTCACAGATATAAAGAGATGTTCTGTCAGTGGTGAAACAGACCATAAGGAAAAGGCTAACGTGTCCTGGATTTGGAAATGAAAGGCAATGATTTAAAATAAAAGTAATAATAATAATATGGACCTGCCCTGCCCATGTTTGAAATTAATTCTGGCTGAAGCATGAAACTACTGTACTGCTAAGTTCCATAGAAAATGGAAGCCACCTAAGTACTCACAGGACTGTGCAAGGAGGAGACCATTATAAGGATGTGATGGCTAAAGTAGTCCAGGCAAGTTTGCTTATTGGAAGGAAATTGGAGAAATGGCATTCCCCTAAAACTAGCAAATTTAGTTCTTGATTATAGGACTTCACAATGGATACTGAGGGACTGCCAAGTTTGAAACATGAGGAAAATACAGAATGCAGAGACTTCTCCAAGAAAGGAGGAGCGGGTATTTGTAGTAGATATCAGCAGGGCATGAAAAGAAGTGGCTGCACATGGACTGAGTGACAGACTCAGGTCAGATGAAAAGCCATATAACATGTATGGCTTTAGAATATATAGTAATGTTTAAAAGCACTGAGGAAACGGAGATGAGGTAGCAGGAAACGCAGAACTTGGAAAACATGCAAAGATGAAATGATGTAAAGAGTATGTTTACTGGAAAGAGTACATTTAAGAGTATGTTTCTGTAGGACATGTGGGTTGCAAGGCATTTAGGCATGGTGTTCCAAATTTTGGGAAAAAGTTGAAGGGTTGCTATAACCAAAAGAATAAAATAAAATCAGGTGGAACTCAAGAGATAGCAAGACTGACTGACCTTGCCTCACATCCATGCTTTCGAGAAATAGTTGCTTATTCTGACCTTTATTTTTCCAAGAAATTTTGGTACTGTGCAGTGTATTTAAGAGTGATTACTGCACAGAGATGTGGGATATTTAAAAAAGTCTGGTGCTCCAGTAAATCAGTATGAGCTGTAGAAACTTCTCAGCTTATGGCATACCTTAGCACCATCAGCACCTTACCATTTACAATGTTTGGCCATCAGCTTTGTTTGCTTAAGCACTATTTTTCCTTTTAAATTTATTTCATCATTCATCACAAAAGCTTTTGAAATCCTCAGGTGCATGTATGTCCTCACACATGCTTCAATTGCGGACCCGTATTTTATAATGGTGCAATCCACTGTCTTCAGCTGACATACTTCCAACTTATATTGACATAAATTTGCACCTACATATATGGCATGTTCTTCGTACATTTACAGCAGAACATATTGCAAGTTCCAGACAGAACACCATCAAACCAAAACCGACACAAAACCCAAGAGCTATGGTGGTTCAAAGAATAGCACTGTGTAGTTTTGGTTCCTGAGCTACAGATTCCTCATAATAAACAGAACTACAGGATATAAGATGATGGGTGAGCACAAGGGAAATGTGGCTTAATGCAGGATGTTGATTTATTTAAAATTAAATGGAAAAATGAGACTGTATCACTTCACTGAGCTTTAACATTCTGAAACTGTCTAAATTCTCAATTTTTTTCTCTTTCACATTTTATTAGTCTTTTATTCTTCAAAATCTAGGAAAAGGAGGAGGTGATAGGTTGCCCAGCACTAACTGAAAGTCCATACAGATATCTGCCAGTGTGTTAACTCATGAAATTTATGTCTCTCAGTACTATAATGTCTCTACTTTGCTCCCCTGCAACATGAATAGGTATCTCCTGTTCTTGCCTCCAGAAGTGCTAATTTCCACAGTGGGGGATTGGTGAAATGGTTGCAAGGTAAAAGGCATTTGAAAGCTGGCTTTCAAAAACCTGGGGGGGGGGGGAAAAAAAAAAAAAAGATGCTGTCCGTTGTAACTCCATGGGGTGGGGGGGGGAAAGAAAAGAAAAAGAAGAAATTGTTGGAGGAATAAGGAAAACACAAAGGGAAAGAAATGTGAAAGAAGAAAATGATGAGAGATATTAGACATATTTTTTTCCTGTCCTTTCTTTAAAAATGTACACAAATGCAATAGTCATGAAACAGAGACAAATCACACCAACTAGAAATAGATATAGCGAAAGTAAGCACCACTATTGACCATGTCACTGAAGTCCCGAAAAGTGGAAACAATACAGAGTATGTCACACTAGATCCCATACAAGTCTCCACTGGCCTTTAAGTTACAGAATAAATTTGTGGAGGGACAGAAATGATAGCAGCAAAATTAGAGATAGTAAGAACATCAGCAAAACTAAAGCAGAATACAAAAAAGAGAGAAGATGAGAAAATGAGAAAGTGGTATGTTTTAAAGTGCAAGAACTTGAAGAAAATGTCATAACCAAATAGGTCTTTAGATCAGTGGTGGTTAAACACTTCAGAAGATGAAGAAAAAACCCGCACAGAAGACTACTGTGAAACAATCTGCTATGGGAGGGCTTTTCTCAACCCCAATCAAACAGATCAGCTAAATACACAAAGTACGGGGCATATATTCCTTTCAAAACATTCTCTTTCTAAAGGGGTAATGGTTTTCAGACTTCTAATTTTCTTATCAGCTACATACACGTTTCAGATGATGTGTAAAACTGAATTGAAGAAACCGAAAGCTCCTAAAGGTGTCACTCCAAAACCAGTGCTCCCAGCTTCTGCTTTCCAGCATTCAGGAGAGAACTACAGTCTGTCTCAACAACATTGCCTCTAAAATGGAGTTTAAGAGAGACACTTGTTGTAATTGTGGTATCATATTAATGTGTATTGCTAAACAGCTTTTGACCTGAAAACAGCTACATGGGTATTTTTGTTTTCCCAATTTTAAATGGCTTAGGAAAAGTAGAAAGAATTAACATTTATTGTGAAATTTCATTTATTTGTGCAAATGTTTTAGAGTTGACTACACATACAGAATTACTGTATGTGTAATTAGAGAACATATTTACCATTGCACTATCTGCACTGCTAACTCCTCATCAGCACCTCACTTCTCTCTGAAATGCATCATTATATTTAAAACATAAGACCATGAAGCTAAGACACAGAGCAGCTATGTGACTTCCCTATGAACAGGCAGGGAGTCAACAGCCAGATCTGGGAGTAAAACTCGGCATGCACCAAGCCTCCACACAGAGAAGGTTATCACAGGGGTAACGTGAGAGAGGCGAATTCAGTGTCACAGGTCAGCAAGAAGTATGACAACATATGCTGGGTAATGAGATAACGGATATACGTTGTTATTTTGACCAGTTCACATTGCCTCTTGTCTCTGAAATATGCCTTACTTTTAATTGCAGCCGCACTCTACTCGAGAAGAACCTCCAGCAGTTTTCTCTGGTGTCTATCAGGCCCAGGGCTTAGACTTCTTTTCTAACTCCTGTAACTATGCCCTTCATGTCTTCATCACTGAACAGATCTGGAACCTCTCCTGCGAAAAGACAAAGGGGTAGTTAGGAGAAGCCTTACACATACAACCCGAGAAACAATCTTCTACGTGGTATCTAGCACAATGCGGTTTAGGTGCACAACTAGAGCTATGCTATGATAATAGATAAATCAAGTAACAAAACAGTTCCTTCTTGTTCCCCACACTTTTTCACGTAAAAAGAACAATTTTTTTTTTTTTAACGGCAAGGAAGCAACATTGTTTTAGAAAGACAAAAACATTTGCCCTGATAGGAAGTTCAATCATAAATTATGTATCCCTCAAAACAGTGGTTCCTTTTTTACAGGCTGTTAGAAAATTGTTTTCCAGTCTGGTTACAAAAAGTAAATAATAATTAAAAAAAAAAGTCTTTCATGATGCTCTCCAATTGTACAGCATGATATAATTTCCATTTTTCTTCCACCCTATCTCCAGATCCCCACATTCAGAACCCAAATTCTCTGATTTTTAAAACATGGGTGAAACTACATTGCTGTCTGTTACACTTGTGCAGTCACAAAGACATTGCCTGAAGGCAGCGAAATCACATCAAAGCAAACATGGCATTAAGTCAAAGAGAGATTCCCATCTCCCCCCAGATCAACGCACTTATGCATGATAAGCCTTAGGAATTTCTCTCCTGCATGGGCAATGCTTTCTCAAGCAAGTTGGACCCAATGCTCAAGCTGGATGGGTTGACTTGGCCTCTCTAAAAGCTTCCCCTACAAACACCTGAAAGAGAAATAATCTCTTTAAAGTTCAACGAAACCACAGATCATTTGTCATTGGAAAAGATCTTTCAAGAAATGTATTGGTCTAATCACCTGATGCCAACAAGTCATTAATCAGCACAAGAAAGCATTCATCTGGAACCTGGGCATCTGTCAGCAAAAACACTGTGGGCATGTTCTTGGCACCAGTCTTGATGTACAAACTGGCAAGATCTACCTGTAAGGAAAGGAGGCAATCACTCATGTTCTGTTAAAACACTGATACAGAGAAAGTGTGAAAGGCATGTTAGTGGATGGCAATGCATTTCTGACTGCTTACTTTTTTTCATTTTATTTACATATCAACAATTTCCTGCATAACATCCAAAGCAAAAAAGCAGTTTGCCTCAGTTTTCCATATCAAACACTGAGGTTTTGACATGACTAAAAAAAGGATATTGCTGCTCCCCATCAAGAGCAGCCATAACCATACCAATAATGCCTGAGAGTAGCACTGAGGAGTCAGATTGACTTTAAACTCTGTTATTTCTGCAAGACTTGGGTTTTTTTTAGTGAACTTATTCAATTTAAAAAAAAAAAATTGAGTAGTGCACTGGTGCACTGTTACTTTTGCTGTCATATAAGGATGCTAACACCATTTTGCTAGCAGTAGTACAAACATGGAATGCCTTTTGGCATGGGGTTCTAGAATAAAACCAACCCACATCAGTTGCATTCAAGTGTGGTCACATTTGAAATACAGAATAAGGTCAACCCTTGCTGATATGAACAAGTTGCCTCACAACCTAGCAGAAAGAAGATCCTCAGGCTTGTTTAATAGAGTCTTAGAAGTTTCCCCACTTGAAAACAGCATTGGGGAAATGACCACTTGAGCCCACATCTTACACTGCACCTCATTTGCCCATGGAAGGAGGGCGCAAGAAGTTAAGACACCATGTAAGACACTGAAGAAGATGCAGCAGTTTTCCAAAGCAGAACAGCATGTACCTCCCTCTGAAAACTGATGCCTCAGGCTGCACACATTGTGGTGGTTTGGCCATGGCCCAAGGCTAACAGAAGGGCTTTTTGGGGACCACCATACACCAAATTTGGCCATAATCAGATCCTTATTTAGCCGTGTCTGAGATTCAGAAGCACTGCTTGCTGTCTGCACAGAGTGAAGAGGCTAAAAATGTTCCCTCCTTCGCTTTTTGCTTACATAGATAGGGCTCAGTCTTGCAAGGACCTGAAGTCTGTAAGCCTGATAAAGCACTACACTCAACTATGTTCCTTATCTTTGCGTATGACCATTTTAAGTGATTAAATGACTCGCATGCAACAAGGACAAAATTTTGCACTGTGTTCACCCTTATCAACTTTATTCCACTAAATGAATACACGTGCAATGACACGCAAAATATTTGTAACAAATGGCTAACTTAAATACCAGAACTTCAACCACATCTTTGTCTTATGTGAAATTGTAGTATGTGCCTTGGAAAAAGTGGAGAAAGTACAAAAATTCTGTGAAGCATATGAACAGACACTAAAATATCTTTTGACCACCCATTTTTCAGAGATAAAGAAAACAAGAGGTACATCTGGAAACCACAGGAACCACAGGGGTTGTTACTGTAAATTATACTGTTGCGCCTGTGATTTTATCAAGCCTGTGCAACAACAAACCACATTCCTGAAGTAGTGAACTCAACAGACTCAAATAATATCTATTAGTTTACCCTCAGGGCCTGGATCCCATAGTCTTTCTTCAGTGTGATTTGGAAAACCTCCAGGGAGCAGAAAACCTCCAGAGGCTGCCAGCCTCAACAACCTTTGTTTACCACTAGCACCTACTCCAATCAGAAGTGCATTACCCTTAGGGGCTTCTAGGATATGACTGGTCCGACACCTGATGACAAAAAGACAATAATGTAACATAGACTTCAACAACTTCATTAGCCAAGTTTCTCAATTTCTTTTTATTGCACCAAGCTTTCTTTCTTTTTTTCCCTTCTTTCTTTTTTGTCTATTTTTGTGGAATGTGCTCCTGACACCTAAAGGCACATTATCTTCAAATCAGCATTTAGTTTCTTTCCAATATTTGAACAAGCAGAAAGAAAAGCTGTTTTCCTTTGTCAAATATTGAAGGTCTGCACTGATCTCTACAATGACCAGAGCTGTCTGGTTGTTCATTCTTTACATTGAGCTGCTCCAAAGCATCATTACAAGATGCCGATGGACCCTGACTGGACTCAGAATAAAGACCTAGTTAATTTGAAGAGAGGTTGACTGGGCCCTAGGAGCACATGAGAATTTCACATCTGGCATTTTGCACCACAAAGGCTGAAGGATAACTAATCACTTCATGAAAAATATGCATTTAAGTTACTCCTGGAATATCTAGCCCAGGCTACTTAAGGCATGCTTTTATTTGCTGATCACGGAATACTATATGATGAATGAGGCCAGACGAGAATCTGGCCGCAAATAAGACAAAACTTAGTTGCTAGAATTTTCAAATGTAAGTATTGAGGTAATTCCTCCCCCGAAAAAAACATGTTTGAGACATTAAAACAAATATCTTGCAGTTGATATCTTAATCATTTATATAAACATCTAAAAATTATTTTCAAAATTTCTTTTTTTTTTTTAAATCAGATGCAGATTCTAAGGGATTACAGCCTAGCATCATCAGACCAGAGTTTAGTGACAGCACATTGGACCTTTTGCTTCATTTTTCTTCCATGTATCAATGAAAAAAAAACAAAAAGCAACCTCCTCATTCTCTTTATGTCTCATGCCACTGAAAAAATCATCCCTGAAAAAACATCAGTGAGAACCTTCTTAAATAAAGGGATAATGTGTCTAATCTGCTTGCATCTAATAAAGATGTAGAAACCTGTTCAACCAAAACATTACTGGAAGCCAATTCTCTTTGACCTCACTGTAGAACTCTGTCAGCCTTATTCATGATTTCACAATGGATCCATAAAAAAAACAAAACATAAAAGGTGCGGAAAAAATTTACAGGATTTGATTTCACATACACTTTTCCAGGACTGCCAACTTGTAAGGCTAAGACACCCTGCCACTTTGCTTGCCAAACTGGGACACTACTCTCGGTCACTAGAGTTCAGAGAGAAGATAATGGCTTACCAACATTTTCAAGCAAAACCAGCGATACCTGAGAAGGCTTCTGTCTGCAATTCTGATGATTATCACATCAACCTCTAAATCAGCAGAACAAAATCTACAGTCCCTATGAAAGATCCCTATGATTATCTTTGTAATTTAAGCTCTTTTTTAATCCTCTTGGAGAGAAACTTCTACAATAGACTGCTTTGTCAAGAGTGCCTTCTCTTACATAGCTCCTGCCTGAATATGTGCAAAGTGAAAAACGATGACACTGAAATCCTAGTCCAACTCAATGAGAAGAAAAGGTTCTGTGTTAAATGATTTGACATTGCAAATAATAGAAACTGCTTTAACAAAACTAAGCTCTGCCAGCATGGGCCTCTCTCTCTTTCTGGAAATAACTGGTATTATACATGACCAGAATGACTGTCTACGTCGAAGAAAGATTACAAATAATGACAAGGAGCAGCAATGAAGTCTGTGCCTTGCTTATTCAGCAAAATCTTCACTTCGTCTTCTGAAAACTGGCTGGTTTTCTTCCATGTATGGAAACAAAGTAGATGCAGTTAATCAGATTCTCAAAACAGAAACTGAGATTTTGGGCCATGACGCATATTAAGATATTGCCCGACATGAGAAACACAACATTAAACTGAGATAAGGTAAAAATACAGATGAAAAAAATCTATGGATAAATAAAATAAAATAAATCCATGATGACACTTAGAAGTCTGGTCTGGTTTGGGTTTTAAAAAGTACTAGGCTAGGCAGCAAAGCAACCTCAAGTCTGCCATGCACCATTTAGTATATGCTTAAGGTATTACTGGTCCTTGTTTTAAATTAATCTAATTTTAAAAGCATCTTCCTTTTCTTGGAAACAAAAGATAAATATTACTTTTCTTACAAAGGCCTGTTACATCATTAACTAGTTAAAAAATAGGGTAGACTATCTACAACATTATAGATTATCTGTCCAACCTCAGAGAACAAGTGATGTTAATTTTGGTGCAGAGCAAAAAAAGGATGAATCTCTGTTTAAACAAACAAAATGGAGGTTAGCTTTAACACTGAGCCACAATCTACTCCTCCACAATGGCACCAATAAACAAATATATTTAGCGGGACTATTGCTGCATGGTGCCCGTGCATAAGCCTTCCATTGACAGTGTTATGTGTCTGCACTTCAACAACCTCTGAACAGTAAAAAGCAACAACTTTGTGCAAACATTGGTACCATCATGATGAATTACTTATTCCCTTTATAGATATCCCACTTACACATGCTGCACGGCACCTTCAAATAAGACAAGGTAAGAATAACCACCTGTGAATCTTCTCAAGGGGGAAGCTTCCTGGGTCACCTCTTTTCACTTACCCAGGCACCTGGTTCTCCTCAGTAAGGAAGATGCTTGCACTGGGGGCTGAGGATAAACAGATAGTGTGCTATTGCTACTTACAGTTCCAGTAAATAAGACCTTTCACTACCCAGTTTTTAACTTGCTGGCATTAGGCAAAATATTTTCAAGCTACTAACTTACCTCAAAATACTTGTGCATAGCATCCATCATCATTTTATAAAATAAATTACAGTCTTTGTTTTCTGCCAGTTTATCCCCATAGACACGTGCTGATTCGTGAAGCCAGAGACGTTGAAGATCATTTGGTTGCTGTAAACACTTGGGTGTAGCAAACAGAATACCCTAAAAGATAACAAAATATATATTTTTTTTAAATGCTGTCATCTGACATCAAAATATGCTACTTCTAAAGAAGACTAACTGATAGTCTGCAAAGACATTAATCATACAGAGTAGATACTAAATACATATTGTGCTTGAAACTACATATTCTTTAACACAAACCAGAATGTCTATAAATTAGCAAGTTCCCCAGCCAACTGAGCATGGAAAATTTGACTATAAGAAATGTCTGCTCTCCACTGACTGGCACACTTAGGTGACTCGTTATGGTTTGAGGCTCTGGTGCAGTACGGGACACAGGGAAGTATCAGCACTGCCAGGACCTTATGTGTTCACTAGCCCTGTTTTGCAATACCACTCAAGAAAACAGGACACAGTTTAGCATGACAAAATTAGCACTTTCTCAACTGTCACCTCAAATTTCCTTCCTTATCAAATTCCACACCAGGATGGGTGCAAATATGCATGATGGGCCAGTGCATCCCCATCAAATCAGGTATGTGTTATAACAGGAGACCTGACCTTGCCTCCTTGCTAACAGTTCACGATGGTCCATGGGGTGGCCAGGCAAGAAAAATACCCTGGAAGAGAACAGAACTGCAGTCCAAGGAACAGGAAAGCAGGTAAAACCAAACCAAGATCAGACTCACCTGATTTTACAAGAGGGACGAGGATTTCCTCATTGTATTTTATCCTTCCCTCATTCTTCTCCCTGCTCTGGTGTTTGGCTACTGGTTTCAGCCCCTCCTTCAGACCTTCTTCAATCTGTTTCATTCTACCTAGTCTCCAGAAAGTTGTTCTTCCTTCTAAACAAATGCTGACCTTCTCTTCTCAAAATAATAAGTAAGCATAGCAAATTTTGCAAACCATTGCTCTATTTCCACTAAATATTTTTTCTTTCTCAGCTTTCTACTCCTTTCATCTACCTGACCATAGTCATCTCAGGGCAGGGACTATGTTCTACTTTGTACAAAAACCATCTGTTCTTTATTAGTCCACAGGCCAATGTATATCATTAAATTTAAAGTGCAGCAATAATAGAGTGCTGTTAGGTAGAAAACTAACCCATGATATAGACCTCGAAGACACTGGAGTGTTCTCCTGTGTTAAGGATATGAACTTAATAGCAGTTGGCGGGAAGTTTTGAACCATCACCTGCTGAAATCATACAGCTACTTGTACTATGGCTGGAATATTCTTGATTACTGATGGAGTAAAAGCATGTTGCTGGAAGCCGAAGCAAACTATACTGCTATACACGCAAAATGTCTCTGAAAATGAAAAGGGAAAAAGAGATGAAGATTCTCCAGCATCAAACAGCAGGTAAGAGTCAATGAAGTGTTAAATGACAATACAGCCTGGTGAAAATACAGTTACTTGTGTGTCACAGAAAATACTTCATTTCTAGCCTCATCCTTGATGCAGTTCCACAGCAGTTGCATGTCTGGCTACAAGACCCAAGGGCACACCTGCCAGGTGAAGGACCACATGAGACTGCAACTGATGTGAAATTCAGGGGAATCTCAATAGCATAATAAATACGGTGTGTCTCTTTTTTTTTAGCTACAGGAACCGCAGGATTTTGAACTTGTACTACATTTCAGACACTATGTTTTCTCCTTTCCCCTTTCATCTCCTACTTATTGCAGTGAAAAGCTAAATAGCAATTATTTCATGTATTAAATACAGGATTGCTATAATGTGACACTTCAAACCGTAGCTGGAGTCTAGGGTTGATAGTGAAGCTGCCAGCAGTTGGATTCATACAGGCAATATACCGACAATTATGAGTTTCTTTAATAGTTAGCTTTTGCCTATCATATCTGAGAAAGAAAGAGTAGCTTGATCATTATTAGTGACAAAATACTGTACATTTTCCAGGCTTAGCCTCAGTTGGAAGAATCAATATTTATGCCCTATGGGAAATCTGGAATACAAATAGAAGTATCAGTTTAGGATTGCTGTTTTAAAATTAAGAAAAATCCCACAATTTCTATCACATAATATTTTGTCCAACATTTTTGTTCAAATGAAGACATTACATTCTCACAAAACATTCTGACGATGATGAAGGAGATTTTTTTAATGAAACTGGCTCTAAACAAACTTGGATGAATTAAACATGGTAAAAGGAAGTTCAAGTCAATTTGAGAATGCACACAACCATCATAGGTAAGAGCAGACAAAATTGACAGATCTCAATAAGAAAAAAAACCAGCAAAGATCATCATAGAATATGTGGTGGCATGCTTAAAAGATCACTCCTATTTTTGCAGCATCATCCAATAGATACTGTTTCCAGTTCTCCAGATGACACAGCTCCAGATAAATTAAAAGGAGGCCACTTAAAAAAAAATTAAAAATTGAGGCATTTAGTAGCTGGCAATTTGAGTTTTGATTGCCCAAGACTGAAGACAGTCTCGTTTCTTCAGAAGTTAGCATACAACTGAACTAGGCCAAGCAGGTACTGTCTTTAAAAAAAAAAAACAAACACAACAAACACTTTAGAAGGAAAACTCATAAATAATGCAGCCATTCCCTGCTTAAATCAACAAATTCTTCCCAGAACTTCATAGGATAATACATTCTCTTTCTCTCCATGCATTTGCAGCAACTTTTACTCTATTTTAGTATTCTTAAATGGATATGTTTAAAATTCCTGAATGGCATGGTCAACTTTTTTCCTAATTTGATTTGTTTTGTAAAATAGAGATTTTTAATTTTTGGTTTGGTTTTGTTTCAAAAGAAACAATTCAAAACAATTGAAAGGAAAGAAACATCAACAGTTTTAAACAGTAGGGACTATTTAAGATCAGAAGTTTGAAATCCTAGTGAGAAAACAAAAAGATTCCTGGCTAGAATAGCATATAGCTAGAATAACATGGGAATAAAGCACAAGGGCATTGAGATGTTAGCTTTGCATGTCACCAAATTAGATGTGATTGATTTCACCAAGCTGGAGATGCTTCAGATTTGAGCAGTGACTTCCCTTTTTCTCTTTAGAGTCGCTTCCTTTTAATTCTTTTTTTTTTTTTTTCCTCTTTACATCTTTTCTCTCTACCTTAACAAGATATTCAGCTGATGCCTGGTATCATTCTTTCATGAGATGAAATATGACCTAGTGAAAAGCTTATATGATTCAACTGAATCTGCATTAAAAGATGTAAGAACAGTACAGACACTATTGCCTCGCCTTGGTCACAATTATAGTCAGATCACACGATACATATCAGCGAAAAGAACCTTCTATGAAACAGAAGTTTTAAGGGTATGGGTAAAATCCTTGAACACATGGTGAAGAAGTAGAGAACTGAGTAGATACACTCAGGCTCCTAATACTGTTGAAGTATGGCTGGTTTTGGGCGTGCAGTGCCTGCCTGTCTGTGCACCTCCGTTTGACAATACACAGACACATAGCTATGTGTATTTTACTTATTTTTTTTAAATAAATGTCTGATTACTCCCCTCCTTATCTCACCAGATCATTCACAATGTATTCTTTGTATGTCACGTTTTCTTCATGTCACGTAAATGTGACATGCTTGTACATGAACAAGAGTCTAATATGCACTTATAATTATAACAATGAAGTATTTACAGAAGATATAGATCCTCCTGTAACAGAATTACATCAAACACTAATCAGTTATTTTAAACGGAAAACTTTCTCTTTCCACAGACTCTGGTGAAAGGACACTAATATATCTCAACTGCCAAAAAATTAAATTGTCCTTTGGAAAGTAAGAAGGGAATTACCTTAATTGCCTAAATCAACTTAATTATCCTTCAGTGGTTATCTTCTGTGGTTTTCTTCTCATGGCAGAGAAAGAGAAAGAGCATTCATTTGAATCAGAATCATAAAGTTTCTGTGGATTTTGTCTGTTGTCTTTACAGGGTGATGAAAAGATAGAGTGTGGTACAGGATGAACATTTGGCAAGCTGCAATTTAGGGAATCGATTTTTGTATCTCAGACATCCCTGTTCTCATCAGGTCAATCGATGGGGTCAACATTCAGCAGCTCCATCAGGAGCAGCTGAAAGATCCTTTCCTTCCAGGACTCTCTATAGCCCCTTCACTTTCTGCTTCTCTTTTCTAAATCTGTTTATAACCACCAGGGAGAGTATGTTTTTATCTTTAAGCAATTCTCTTTGAAGCTTTCTGTTTCTGTGTGGTTTAGGGATCCCATCATGTACCACAATACAAAAATTATAGCATAACATTAAGTAAGAAGTAAATGTTCACCAGTGCCCATAATCTATATGCTGCCGAATCAATGCATTGAGGTTGCACCGTTCCATATCTATCCACTTCAGGCATATTCAAATGATCAATAAAATAGATAAGTTTCTTATTTCCTACTGGACCATGACCAGCTTTTTCCCAAGCATCTCTGAAATGTAACACAACATATATAAAATTATTACCATACTAAGCAATACTAAAACTAAACAAAATGAATTCAAAATCATGCTGGCTAAAATTTATGAAACATTTCAGCACCTACAAGGGTTTTCAAATTACTGAAGCCGTTAGTAATCAGTGAAACTTACAGAGTGCCTTTGAAAAGACATCACACTGGGATTCCGAATTCCAGAAGAGTCTTGTTGATTTAGCTGATTCACTACTTCACGGCTTTGGAAAATCTCACCGCATATCCATCTGCATCCTTTGGAACTGAAATGCTTTGAATGTGAAATCCACAGCTATTCTGGGATTAAACAAGGCCTTCAACATATGAAAGGTGTAAACAAAAGAATGGTAAGTATAATTTAATCAGTGTGGCATCTCCCATACTAAGGAGTATTAAGCTGATTGTATTAAATTTCAGCCTATTCCCCCAAATGAGGTGCTTACATGATGCTGAATGCAGACCATCAGATAAAAAAATTACTACAACAGTGAGCAAATCAATTCAAATACCCTTACGTATTCATCAGATCTGTAAAATCTTGAGACACAAATTTTGAATTTATACAACTTTTAACCAACTGCATTACTTCCCTTACAGGTGTAAGGGGAAGAATAACTACAGAAAGCTGCGAGGTCATATTGAAAATACAGAAGAACACTACTTGTATTAAGCATTGTTAAAATATTGAACTTTGGTATGATGGGATCCTCAATTTTTGTCATCTAGTGAAGTACTCCACCGATTCACAATAAAGGATTCATCCTCCATGGAAGCTGATTTCCAGCTGCACAGGCAACTGCTTCATCATCATTATGAATTTATTAAAGCAGGACTGGAATCTATCTATCTTACCTCTCTTCCTTCCTAGGTCATCTGTTTTTGCTGTCTAAATGATCACATAAATGCTTGGCACAAAATGAAAGCACGGTAATAGGTGGACTTCGAGGAAAACTTTTCAGCATGTCTCAGTGACTGGGGCTCTCATCTTCAGGGAGCAGCCTAATTTCAAAGTCTCTCTCTGCTTCGTTCAGGGCAGGGATTTGAACCAAAGGTGGTTATGAAACATTTAGGGAAGACGGTGGTTACAACCCTTGCAGCACAGAAGAGAATTTAATTCGGATCCTACATGCACGAGATTTCTCACTCAATACTGCTGGGCAAGAGGAAAAAGTATTCTCAAAAATTTTGTGCATCTAGCCCAGATTTTTTTCCAGTAAATAGCGTTGTGAATTTGGGCTACAGTTGCTATTGGTTTTGAGATGACCAAGCCCACGTTTTTTGCGGCTTTATTATTTGTCAAGAAAGGAGAGTGAGGAAGGAAAAAAAGGATTATCAATGTACAGTAAGTAGAATAGGAAAAAAACTGCAGACTACAGACTTCTTTCTTTTTTCCATTATACTAGGCTGTATGTTAAAATCCTTTGGGTTAGTCAGAAAAGAGTGAAATGTAAATATTTGGTTTTGACCTTGTCTTGGTTTTTCAAAAACTGAGCAACATGTTCATGAGAGCTTGTAGGAAATGGAAACCACACTTGCCTAGAGGCAGCTGAATGCTGTATGTCACAGCACTGCCGTGGTTCTGACGCGCAGACTTTTTGGTTTCTTAGGCAAAGCACTATAAACAAACACATCGCTGCAAACAGGTTCCATTAGGACAAAAGGAGTATTGTGTTATCATCTTAGATTCTTCAAACTATGAAATAAATCAACTGCAAACCTCAACAGTGATTTTTTTCTGGCCCATTCCAGAAAGATAACAAATGTTTCCAAGGACATTTCCGTCTAGTCACAGTCAGCTAAAAGGATGGTTACTGACGGTGGAGAGCAAAAGTAGGCAGATAAAAAGTGAGGGTGTGCTGGAGGACAAGAGAGAAACATAGAAGCTCAACATATTTGCACCTGGACGATCATAAATTTGTGGGGGAAAAAGCCATGACTGCACTTATCCTGCTTTTCTACCACAAAGGGGAAAGAAACTATGTGCATATATAAGTTTTTAAGTATCTTAATTACCTTTAAATCTTACATAAAAGATTTTCTTCTCCTTTTAGAGGAGTTACGTATGTGCCTGTACTTTTAAACCCAAAATTAGGAATATTCCTTCTTGATCCTTAACCTTATCTAAATTTTAAGTAGTGTCCACAATTACAATTTATTACCCATATTGTATTTTTTAAAATACTGTATTATTACAGTACAATAAGAAAATATATTGTACTAAATTCCATTGTACATAAATGCTTATGCACATTTCTTCTCTATGGCACTGTTCCAGATTTCCAGTACTCTGGAAGACCCCAAACTTCATGTACCAATATTAGTTTGCATCAGCACCTGCCTCCATCAAGTAACATTTTGAAGTTTTCTGCTGTTGTAGAGGCAGAGCGGGTGAGTCATATGCCTTGGGGGAATGCTAAATAAAACTCAACACTATATGCTAATCTCACCCACTCTAGCAGATACCTCAAAAAAAGTTATGTGGATACAGATAAGATGGGAGCTGTCAGAAAATACTGCAGATTAAATGTGATTTCATCTGTAAGAAAAATCTTTTAACCTCCAAACTGTGGAAAGAACATGGCAATGTAGTAAATAACTGTACTTCAACAAATTAATCTCTTAAGCTCTTCTTTTTGAACTGAGACTTAATTTAAATTGCTCATTTGTGTAAATTGATGTGAATGCCTTTTTGCTTTTAAAAAAACCTCCAACAATCTGATTGTTCCAAACAATTGCTTGGAGTGGTAGCCTAAAACACATAAGGAAGGCATTTCAGTTTATCACTTAAATGCATTTTATAGAAGGAAACATTGGTACACACAAACATAAAAATAACATAAGAGGCAGTCATTTTGAGCTATATGTGACAGAACAAAATCACATCGTCACAGCTCACCGAAAAAGTGTTGCAAACACAACAGAAAGCAAACACAACGTTTTTGTTTCTGAATTGTCATGCAGTACTTCCCCCAGTATGATTAGTGGAGGGACTTTCTAGGAGAGCATTTAACAAGAAGGACTTGGCTGAAGAGCAGAGGACAGAAGGAAGCGCTGCAGATAACCAGAGGAGTACACTTCTTTGTTCATTTCTTAGTATTTCTTAGAAGGAGAGGTGGACGTTATACAATACTGACTTAAAATCTGAAGGAATCCTACCTACTAACATTTCATAGCAAATCCTTAAAGGTCCATAAACTGCCAAATTTTATGCCACAGTATAGTTGTTGGGGACGATACACTTGCAGAGAAAGTCCCTGTGATACTGACTTCACCTCTTTCATTTATTTAATAAGTTTCCTGCAAGAATAATACATAGCTTTTGTTGCCTGGAGGCTCCTTTCATCACCTTCTGTTTGCAGTGGATAGTGTTATGTCTTTGTGCTGTAGTGCCTTGGTCATGGTTGCTGCTGGAATGACAGTCACTAGCTAAAAAATCCCTCTCTGATCAGAGGAATACCTGAAAACTTTTTAAGGCTGATTCCCCATTAAAGGAGCTATGACATTTTACATCAGTTCATGATCTTACTCTGACGCACAGCACATTTCTTTTCCCCGTATCTCTCCATTCAGTTTGAGGGGTAAAAAGGTAATTAAGTTCTGATAATGCAGGATTCTAAGTTAACATGAATTTGGAAATACTTCAAAGAATAAATAAATCTTCATTAATGACACAGACAGAGGAACTGAGTGCACCCTCAGCAAGTTTGCAGATGACACCAAGCTGAGTGGGGCTGTTGACACATCTGAGGAACAGGATGCCATCCAGAAGGACCTGGATAAGCTTGAGGAATGGGCTCATGTGAACCTCCTGAGGTTCAACAAGGCCAAGTGCAGGGTCCTGCACCTGGGTTGGGGCAACCCCTGGTATCAGTACAGATTGGGGGGGTTAAGGGATTGAGAGCAGCCCTGCTGAGAAGGACTTGGGAGTACTGATGGATGAAAAACTGGACTCAAGCTGGCAATCACAGAATCACAGAATGGTAGGGGTTGGAAGGGGCCTCTGAAGATCATCTGGTCCAAGCCCCTTGTCAAGGCAGGATCACCCAGGGCAGGTTGCACAGGAACGTGTCCAGCCGGGTTTTGAACGTCTCCAGAGAAGGAGACTCCACAAACCTCTCTGGGCAGCCTGTTCCACTGCTCCATCACCCTCACAGTTAAAGAAGTTTTTCCTCATGTTGAGGTGGAACTTCCTGTGCTGCAAAATGTGCACTCATAGCCCAGAAGGCCAGCCGTATCCTGGGATGCATCAAAAGAAGTGTGGCCAGCAGGTTGAGGGAGGTGATTCTGCCCCTCTGCTCTGCTCGACCTACCCACCTGGAGTACTGGGCCCAGCTCTGGAGCCCTCAGCACAGGAAAGACATGGGCCTGTTGGAGAGGGTCCAGAGGAGGGCCATCAAAATGATCAGAGGGATGGAACACCTCTCCTGTGAGAGCTGTAAAAAGATGTACAGGGAATAGGGCATACCATTTTTTTCTGTATAGTTAGATCAGTTCAGGTTAC
Source organism: Phaethon lepturus (assembly GCF_000687285.1). NCBI lineage: Eukaryota > Metazoa > Chordata > Aves > Phaethontiformes > Phaethontidae > Phaethon > Phaethon lepturus. The sequence goes on from NW_010562663.1 coordinate 109,253, forward strand.
TATAGGGATGAAAAAAGAAGGCATTGAGGGCATACCCACTGGCAGCTGGGCTCTCCCTTGATTGTGTTGTTCATGAAAAGCAGAAGTGACGTGGAGCTTTTACGAGCCTATTTTACTTTGACTGACTCCTCTTGTTCCAAAACCTACCACCAGTGTAACATTTTTGGCCAACATACAGCCCCCTCTGCTTGTGTGTTAAGTAACTTCTTGCTCTGCATTCATCCTGCCTCCAGACTTCCCGAGACAGGGATTGCCCCTCCTCAGGTAGTGTATGGAGCCTAGCAAAACCAACCCCAACTCCTGGCTGTCCTTTTTGGTACATCTACAGGCACAACACGGAGGCTTCTTGTTAACATTGGTAAAGCCAAATTTTCTCTTGTCCACGAGCACAGAGCAACTTGTGGAAGCACAGTGTCGGTGCCAGCTTGTCCCAAAGTTTCATCCTCCTTTCCTCTTGCCTGCCCCGACTGCCCCAAAGTTTTCCACTTTGTGAAGCAATGAGCCTGAGTTACCCAGGCAATGGCAGTAGCCAACAGCTGTATGAAATTGTAATAGCCACATAATATTTTTTCACCTTTGCTGTTGAGGGAAGATAAGTTTCTTCCATCCGTATGGAACTTACTCTGGAGCACTGCTGGTTTTGTAGAGCAGTTGAGAGGGATGCTAACCATGTTAGTTAGGGAGGTAGTCTTCAGAGACAGCAGCAAGCCTATTGCCTACAAACACTGTTTTTCCTACTCCGGCATTTCCAATAAGCAGGACTGGTTTGCCTTTTGTTAAAAGTAAATCAATAAAATATTTGAAAGGTGCAGTCTCAGATGTGTGAACAAAGATTGCCTGAAATTGAAAAGGAAGAAAAAAGCCATGCAAACACTTGCACAACATAATTGAGTTTTAAAAGCAAACAGTAATTTCCCTCTCTCTCTCTCTCTTGCTAGGACTGAATTCTAAAAAGAATGAAACGGGATACACCATTCTCTCATTCTCAGACATAATTACTAGAACAAAATGTTCCACTGGATTACTTTTTACACAGCATTTCTACTTGAAAATTTGTATTCAACTTCTTCTAGTGGGGAGATTCTGAAATCAGGTTGTAGCTGAAATGCATTAGTTCCATCTTGACCTTTACAGAATGCCAGTCTCCCAAAAACTGGTAGAGAAACAAAGGCTGGTGCAACAGGTAGTTGGTTTAATTTTTCAATTAGTATTTCCATTTACTTTTTGGCCTGGCTATCAGCATACCTAAAACTGTTTGGGCAAGTAATTGGCAATAGGTTAGCTTTATTCACCGTGAGCACCTAAAACCTTCATTGCCTGATAAAGGTTTCTTATCCAAGCTCTGTATTTTCCTACCAAATATCAACCCTTAAAGAGAACTTGTTACAGGATAGCCGATAATGGATAATGCCTTTTGATCATCAGCTCCATGTTTCTATGCCCATAAACTTCTAATGTCCCAGGAAAAATTCCTACTCATCTAAGCATTTAAAAAGAAAAAGACCTAACAATTTAATGCAATCAAAAAAATATGAAGCATTTGAGAGTATTCTATGTGAAACACACTGAACAACAAGCAAAGACAACCAAACACCCAAAATAAGGCAATCACAACTAATAGCTCATGCTTTCTGTTTCTCCACTGATTTCTCCACATATATTCACCAATATAAGTCTAAAATTGATTAAATTTATCACCTTTCCACTATGCTTTTGATCAAGTGATTTGTTTTCCCTAGACCTCATACACTTCTGTTAGTATGAAAAGACTTCATCTGGCAAAAGAATACCTGTGCATAAAGCTGGCAATAGAAAAATGTTAAGGCTTCAATTTCTGGTGCACAGTTGCTGTGGGCATTATTTTCAATGATGAAATGGACTTGGAGCCTGAATTTCTCCTACTGTGGAAAAAGTATATAAAATACTAACAAACTGAATATGGTATATCTTTAGAAATGCTATAATAATATAGAAGTTAATAAAAGCATCACTTTATTGTTAATCCTCAACACTCAACTAAAGGCATGTGGCCCAGACAGCAGAGATTTATCCAAACACATCCAGAGAGTGTTACTTCCAGCACATCTAAGATGACATCAGAAATTGTGACAAGACCCCAAAATGCTCCTGCATCTAGCAATGCTCAGCTGCGTGGTCACTGGTGTGCACTGTACCTGCACAGGGGCATCTGGATCCATGTCAGGAGTCAGGACCTTACCCATCCAGGGCAGGAACTTCCTGGTCTCCAGATCAAGATAATAATCAAACACTGTGCCCTGGATGGAAACTTCACTGACTTCATCTTCTTAAGCCACTAGCAGCTGAATTCAGCTTGGTAATTTGAAAGCTATAAAATGATGCATTAGTTGTTTACAGTACTATTTCCACATCGAGCCATTCATATGAAGCACACACGAAAAACAGACTGACAAGGGACTCTTATTTTTAAATGCATATACATGTAGACTGTGATGCAATCACCAACAACATCAACGCGATATCTTAGTTTGTATTGCTGCTGTTTGAGGGGTGAAAGTCAGTAACATCCTGGATCAGGTGCAGGTGTCAAGATGTTGGCAGCAGGGGGGCTGCAGGGGGGCCGCTGTGAGGAGCGGATGGGGAGAAGGATGAGAGAGATGGATCCTGCTTTGAGCTGGACATGGCCAGTTCCAGCACAGCTGAGCCCCTCAACTACAGGTGGGACACCTCTGGGAAAGCGTGTCCAAGAAAGGGCAGGAAGACTGAGAAACAGCAGAACACCAAGCTCAGAGGAGGAGGAGCAGCTCCACGATGCTGGAGCAGATACCCACAGTGGAGCGGGTGAATGTGCCCTGAAGGACTGCAGTCCATGCACAGCCCATGCTGGAGCATGTGTAAAGTGCGAGAGGGAGGAGTGGCACAGAGAAACCACTATGTACTGACCATAACCCCCCAGCCACCTACGCTACTTGAAGTAGGCTAGTAGAAGGGTCAGGAGTGGAGGAGTGAGGATGAGCTTCAGAGGTGGGAGAGGGAAAGGAGGAAAAGTTTTGTTTTAATATTTGTCTTTGTTTCTCATTACCCAAACCCCTTTTAATTGGCAACAAATAAAATTAATCTTCACCAAATCGTCTGTTTTACCCATGAGAGTAACTGCTTACCAATCTCCCTGTCTTCATCTCGACCCACAAGCTTTTTCAGCCTGTTTTCTCCCCCTACTCTGCTGAGGAGGGGGAGTCAGCGAGCAGCTGGGTGGGTGCGTGGCTGTTCACCAAAGCTAACCCACAAACACATCCAGACCAAATATTTTATTTCCTAAAACTTCTAAATTCAGTTTAAACTTATATACCTGTGAGACCACAGGGATAACTTGCTTCAGACAAGATCTTCCTGAGCGTGTCCGCAGAACAGCAAGTCTTCCTGAGGGATAGGAAAACAGATGTTAATATGACCAAAAAGACCTTCTCAGTCTCTTGATGCTGTGCTTCTGATTCTTCAACATATGCAAGGTGCTCTTTTACCTATGGATGACGCATGTATAAATTTGTTCCTTCACAAAGGTTTAATCTAATTTAAACGGCAGTAAATTGAACCGTATTTTTCTAGTCTTTAATAGGCAAGTATGACTAGATATTTCTCAAGAAATCAAGGCCTATCTAAGCAAAACGCTGACAAATAATGGCAGAGTTTTAGAACTTTCTTCTTCAAACCTTTTGTAGCATCACAACAAAAAAATCTCACTGAGGGGAATGCATTACAATGCCTTGCTTATATCTACATTTCTCAGTATAAATCCAACAGTTGAGATTGAACATACATCTGTCCAGCCCTTTACTAGATGCTTTAATTCTGGTAGGCATGACCTTCATATTACTTTTTGTTGCTTGCCAGCGAATTTAGTATAGATAGAAAATAAAAGTGGTAAGTAAACACAGCTTCTCTATGCATGGTAAGGGACTCTGCACACAGTCTTGCACCGTAGGCAGTCAGCTCCCTCTGCTCAAGTTAGCTCATTCGCAGATGAGCTCTGATAGCTAAAGTAGACCGTACTACAGGCCAGCAAATCAGATGCATGGGCCATTGCTCTGCATCCCCTATCAGTATTAGTGAGTAGAAACCTGCATATACAGACACGCACACACTTGCACATATGTATTCATATCTGTTTAGATACTTAGGTAGGTAGGTATGTGTATATATCTGTTTTTCAAGCACAGTGAGATGCTGTGGTCATTTTGATTAACTTACCTGATCTTGAGAGCGCGCCCCACCAAACACCCAAATACAAGCAAATTAAAAATACCTCTCTCAGAGCTCTCTGGGGAAATCCATTGGCACATTTTCATGGGTCAGTGAACAACCCAGCAGAGAACAGGGTGTCTGCAATAAATAAGTATGTGAAGAGAGTGACTTGTGAGACTTACTGCATAGGAAGGTGACAGTGACCTCAAGAAGGTATTAAATTTAAGTAGAGAGACCGCAACTCCTTGCTGTGCTTCCTTATTGTCTAGGAGCTCCTTTCAGAGGTCAAAGGCATGAAGAGGTCTTCTGATAAAATGTACTACAACACCTTCATTCTACACTACTTAAAGCAAGGTACATGAAGATGATGACATGGTTCAGGCACGTACGCTATGGCAAATTGTTAACACTCATACTTAATTAGTTGTCTCCTCTCATATTGACTTATTTAGAAGCAGGCAAACACTCAGAGTTTAGAATGACAAGGCATATTAAGTAAATTCAAAATGTCAACATAAGGATGTGCAGTTATCAGATCGTTTATATATGAAATAAACAGCTCAGCTCCATTCTTTAATAACATTTAATAATGTAGGGACTCATCATCAGAGAGTTACTAATGCTAATGAATTTAGTGAGCATTTAATTAGAGGGAGGCAGAATGCTTGTACAGAGAGATAAAATGGCTAGACGTAAGCTACCTAAGACATTGCTAACAGAAGCAACACAAGAACTGAGAAGTCAGGCAATTATGTGCAGTGCCGTAAACACACTGTGTTTCTTCTTGTTACAGTGAAGCACTGCAATATGAAACCTCTGAATTCCTGTAGGTCTCCAAAATAAGGGTCCAGGTTCAATATATAGGAGCCTCTCAATTTCACCCAACATACCTTTCGGATACACAGTAATTTTAACCATTTTTACTCCTGCATTGGACCACATACTCAGTGGATGTTTCAGAAATACTGTTTATTAAAATATAAATAATCCTAATACATACCTGAATCATACTATTCTCAGGAATAGGAGTAACAGTTTTAAATCCTCTTCTGAGTTGCTCCTAGTAAGAAGGCATGTATTTATCAAAGAGCACAGTCAAGTTAGCCTTTTTGGATTGGTATCTCCTTGTTTCTATCCCGCTGCCAACACACCTGCAAAGCAATTTGGAAAGCAACCAATTTTTTATCAGAAACAAGTTGAAAAAATACAAAATTTCTTCCCTCTAGCTTTGAAATGCAAACTTTTGTTGACTTTTGAGAACTGTTTGTGACTGCCTTTAGTACAACGCACCAATACCACTGCACTGGCTGTAAGTCAGACATAAGTGCTGCCAGCCTTACAACATTTTTATTTGTTCATGCAAAGGTCATAATGCTGCTGCATTTCTAAGAACTGTTGTGACAGCTGAACACACCAGCATATGGCTATACTCCTATTTTCTTGACTGCATTTTTTATCCCAAGGACGGAAGGGAGAAAGGACCTAGGTGATAGTTTTCTCCCGCTTTCAGAGGGCTGGACTACCTAAAAGCAGTTGGGAGTAAGGATTCTGTATTGGTTTTATGTTGTTTGAGATCAGATTACTTAAAATACCAGTGTGTAAACTACACACAAGACCGAGGATTATGTGACACCCAAGTTCAACATAACTTGCATTGCAGATATCTACAGTAGTATACATAACCCAGTCTGGCTGAAAAGTCTGGCTATCTGAAATTGAAGATAAAAAAGTAGCCCTTCTCATCTGCTCGTTCTATCACATCCAAGTCTAGAATACATTATCATTACGCTAACTATAGCACATGCTTCAGGCTAGCAGCCACATGCCTAACTGTCCATATTCCAAAAGATTAACCAATTTTATCCCCTGCTCACCTTCACGCAGTATTTGTCAAACTCGGTCTAAACTGATTATTTACTCATTCACAGCTATTCTATTTGGACAGTTTGTTGCCTACTGTTTCCATCTCCACACTCCTGTTTACTGTGAGAGAGCGTATTGCCTCTCTATGTCCCCACCAGTCCTCTGATCCTCATCCTCCAGGTGGGCAGCTTGTACTCATGCTGTTTAATTACATTCTCCTACTGACAAGATTTCTCTTGTGCACTGAAAGCTTCTTGTCCCAACGGCATACAACTCTAACGCAGATAGTTAGAACTGAATGAAATGTTGGTTGACACATTGGAATGCCGCAAAATTGAATTTTGACATGAAACAGCAGTAATGTTGCTTGAAGATAAAAACACTGACTGACAAATGTTAAAAAGATTCACTTACTAGCATTTTAAGAACTGTTTTGGATCAGCTCAACAAATACAAAAGGAAAAGATCACTTTTATTCCCTTTTAAATTCTGTCTTATACATGAAAATTCCCTTTTATACATGGAAATTCCTTTTTATACATGGAAACCCACATTCTTTAAAAAAAATGTTCTTGTATTTAATTTGCATGATGCATAGGTATAGAACAAGTTAGAAGAGCAGTACTGTGATCCAAAGGAGTAAGAGAAACAAAAAGCCAAACTGATGTGAATCACAGTGTCCTTAACAGTAACAAAGGTGGTGACAGTTATTAAAATGCTGTCAGAAAACGGTAGCCAAGTTACTCACTTCGTGGTACTGTCAAATTTGCATCACAAAAAGCAGACAGTTCACTACTGCCTTCATTATTCACTACGCATAATGCTGAAATTTTCTAAACTGCATATTTGACAATATACATGGCCACCAATTAAATCACCCCACTATTATTACAATAAAAACTAGAAGGAAGAATTAATGTAAATAATGGAGTCTCTTCCTGCTACTCTTCGAGATGTATCTTAAAAATGCTAACTAATATCATCAGATACTCGAGGATTCCCCGCCACGTCCTGGGTGTTCAGACAGAGAATACCAGCTCTGGATACTCCAGCTGGGCTAGTAGGTCTTAAATAGTGCACCTCAAATAACAGCCGCGTTGACGGAGTCAGAGGCACACGTTCATTGCTTTTAAGGGTCAGAACCTAGAAATCATCAGTAAATTATTTATCAAAAACAAGCTAAGATACACTAAGAAGGACATGACCAGGGCAAGCATAAATTTATTATAGACCCACAAAGGAGCAAGGATTATCTGCAACACCATGGACATACACTATTTATTGAACATCACTAAACAAACTTTATTCAAACATGGCTATGGTTTTTTACTCCAGAAACACACAGGAGGACAAATTCACAGTTTAATTCATTCAAAAGATGACTAACCTGCTTCACCAATGTGAGTTCTCCGGAAGGCTGCTAAGAGCAGAGGAGGCGAAGTCTCTCAATGTCAATGGGAATAAACAGAAAATGATTCAGAGCAGGAGCCTAAACTTAGATGCTCTGAAATGTCCTTCGGAAAAGCCACCTTCTGTTCATTAGCTAAAGGTAGGCTATGTGGCTAGCCCCAGACAGGCACCTTGCTGAGTAATCACAGACCCTGTCATTAGTTAAGCTTTCCTGTCTTAAGAACTTAAGCCTAAGAGAAGGGGCAAAACTACAGTCACCTTCCTAAGGTTACATTCAGATTTTAAATTTGGATTTCATTACATTACAGCATTTCAGACAGCCAACAAAATTGCTTTAGCTATATAATTAATAAGAAAGGATGAAGAAGTCTGAGTACTACTACTGGTTCTTAAACTGATTTGTTTAGATTTCTTAACACCAGCCTTCCTTACTATAGTGATGTGAGGACTTCACTCGTGGAATCCTAAATCTATTTTACTGACAGGCTTTCCAAATACCCGTTTCAATAATCTTACGATTGACATCTTGAATTACATCAACTCATACACTAGGAGGCACAATCACCCTTACAGTATACATAGGCTACTTTTAGCCTTTTTGTTGTATGAAATAGGCAAGACATAATGTGTTACTCAGATGTTAAAATATTACTCGGCAATGGGGAAAATCAAAGAATTTACAAGAATGGAAGAAAAAAGGAACACACACTGAAAAACTATCTCCAGAAAAATAAGAGGCAAGTGTGAAAACAGGTAGAGGGTAAGCCACCGTACTTGCTTCTCAGTTGCTCACCTTGTTATCATCCACAACAGTGTTGAGCAACCCAATTCACATAGGATCTATAACCCCATCAAAAACTAAGCTTTGTGGCTCCTTATGGGTAACATTAGCTTGCTCTCTCAGAAGAGATGACAGAAGACCTGCAAATTATATTTCAGTAGAATCCCATCACTTTAGTGCTTAAATAACAACACTGCACAGCAATTAAAACTTCAGAAGACTTAATGCATCACTGAAACAAGAAGCTTTCGTAGCGTCAAAACCATGTTTTTTAGCTTTGCTTGCTTATTATGTGGTTATTCAATGTAAAAATAAAAAATATTTCCAGTGAACACTTGATACAGCAAAATGACTGCATTTTATGTAATAAGGACCTATTTCTGTTTTGATTACAGGAGAATATGTCATTAGTCTTAATGATATGGGTGAGATATGGGACATTTCATGGATCTGGGGAGAAAATAACTTGCCCTTTGAGACAGCAGAATCAGTATCATTCGGGCTAGTACTTTTCTGTCTACTAGCATCCTGCCTTGCCTCCAGTCTTTCCATAACCACCAGTGCTCTGCACCCACATCTCATTGCACAAAACCACAGAAAAATGGAAGAATTTGGTCTCTAACACTTTCTCCAAATTCTGGCATTGTCCATTTCTGTTAGAGAACAATGTCTCCAGGAACACGTCCTAGTAAGAAGAACATGTCTGCTATCATTGCCATCTTTCCATTCTCAGGTTGCATGGTGTATAAAACTGAACAGTTCATCAGCTGTCAAAGCTTTTGCGTTAAGGTCATTCCAAACAGGCTTTTGTTTCGTGTTCATGTACGTGTGTTGCAGACCATTCAGCAGCTGAAGAGGAGGCACAGGCTGCATGTTAGTGACACAACTTTGATACAGTAGGAATCTTTGACTTTCTTCCTGAAGTGGGTCTCCGACTGCAAATCCCCACGCTCAGTCTACTGTTCACCTTCATCTACTCATGCCTCTGTACTAGTTTAGCACCAAATTTCCAATAAGCCTAAGTATAGGAAAGGAGAAGCCCATTCTGAAGCAGCTATACTCTGCAGTCAATTCTAATAGAAAGTGTTAAATGGGGAACAAAATCCATGCAGCTGCCAACATTTGGTAGCAGAAATGGGCAAGCATTATCTATTAGAAGTATTTGTCTAGTGTTTTGGCAATATATTCCTCTATTTCTGTCTAGAAGCCTAATTAAACCATCCTGCTTCTCCTTCCAGAACAGAGCATTACTTAGTCTATCTGTCAAATTGAATGCTCATTACCTGGTGCCATGATTAATCTTCCTTTGGGACATGCAAACACAACCTAAAACATAGAATTTTCTTGTAATATTTGAGCTTTGACATTGCACATCATGTGGCTGACTGGACAGCCTGAACATTGTGTTATTAGACTGCAGCGTAAGGCAAAGGCAACATGCAGAAGGTTTTCTGCAAGAACCATGGCTATTTCTTTACAATATAAGGTCAAAACCATGCTGTGTAGTTAGGCAGGTACCTTACTCTTTCCAGTCCTCATATTTCCAATGACAAACCCAGAGTGATGCACTGCCAGGAGCTCCTCCAACCTCAACAACCTACCGCACAGAGGGGATACACCGTAAGCGCCTTTCCTCTCCTGTTGTCCTTCTTATTACAGAGACAAAATTATTCACAAAAATTATCTCCCCCTCCACATTCCTATTCCCTTTAGCAGGAAAAAATGAACTTACATCTTCTTGGCAGATTTGCCTCAGCAGAGCTGATGCTGCATCAAGAAACATTGTTTGTCTCCCAGAAAATGGGAAGAGAATTGGCTTAAATTAATGAATGCAGTTATTTCAACAAGTGAGAACAAATCCTATTCTGCTAGACAGCCATACAATCCAGTAGGATTGTGCCAACCCAGGGATACAGAACAGTTACCACAATTTTGCCATTACTTTAGCAGAGTGAATATCACACTCAGAACAGTTGTGCAGCTATAATGTGGTAAAATACAAAATCAGTCCACTGAAGTAACACATTTCTTCTAAATAGTTTTGTGAGCCACAGAATGAAAATAGCCTGGCTGCTTATGGATTTCTGTCTTAGCAAAGAACATCCACATTGATTTGCTAAAGTCCAACAGGAACGAGTCCATGTTCCTCAGTGCTCATCTTCTGATTCACCCAGTTAGCAGGAATCAAAACACTCTATAGAAGGCTGATTGCAAAGTTCATAACACCCCAAGGTATAGCTTATTGTCTTCCACTCTTCCGTCAGGATAACAGAACAAGATGACAAGAGCAGGAAATCCTTTAAAAATCCTGAGATCAGTCACATTTAACCAGCTTGGTTACTTAGTTTCCAGCATACCCTAATAAATATATATATATACAGAGTGTGCTATTGCATACAGCAGATATGGATGTTCCTCGAAGGGGGGTGTGAATATACTTTTTTAGTAGTCCAAATAAGCACACTTTTTATTTGGTCCGTATACTAACCAGCGTTTCTAAGTTTCACCTTTTCACCCTGTCTGTAATTCAAACTAAAATTAGTGTTTAAATTTAGCTTATGGACAACTAATCCATATGAGAATACATAGATGCACATGCACATTTTTAATGTGTATAGCACAATGTGCATTATATTATACAGAAATACCAGAACAAACAAAAATCACACGCACATTCCAAACGCACGCTGCCTTATTTATATGTTTTTGCTCTCTTACTCTTCTTTCCTCCCTATAAATAATCACCAACAATTAATTTGCTACCGAGTGCAAATGCTTGGTACTGTAGGAAAACAAACATGTTTGTCAATGTAGACAGCTTTTTTGAACAGGATGCGTTTCATTATGGACATATTTATCATACTGAGGTGCATTACTGCCACGACAAAATGCCTTTGCAATACCGAGACTTTGAGGACACCTTATTAATACTGTAACATACTCAAAAATAACCTTCATGTCTAATATAACCCATTTGCAATTATTATGATTGAAACTCTTAAGGGGAGTAATTAAAGGCAATGTTTTTTTTACTTTGAGAATAAAGCTCTTGTTTATTGTAGACTCTTTAACCATCTGTTCACATTGCAGGTTCCTCTTCCTTGGAACATCCAGAGCTGGAAACAGGTTACGGATCAAGCCTGTGAAAATTGGGATATCATCTGTCATAATTTTAGGCAAACCGAAGTCTCTTAAGGCTCACATAAGCACCTGGGAAAGGATGGTAAACCACATATTGCAAGAGCATTAACTCCTTCTCTTTTTAGGATTCTGTTTTTATTCAAAGGCAAAACACCAGAAACAGTTCGTACTCTTAGATGCTTTTAAGTGCAGATTTTACCTGATCCTCAGGTCTGTTCTTGTCTCCTCGTTTCAGTGGGCCAGCAACTATCAAACTGACTTGATAGCACAAACCCCCCAGTCATAATGGTCCTGTGAAAACATTTTAACCAGTCATGTTAGCACAGGAAACAAAACTAAGTGTTAAAAAAAAAAGGGGTGTGTGTGTGAAATGTGTGTATCTATCTAATTTTTAGTATTCCATCACTTTGTTCCCTATTTTTAAATGGCAAAATTTGCACCACCAAGTATTACTGTATTCATTGCAACTGTACCTCCATGATGAAACAAGGCAAGCAAAAATTTGCTCCCAAACTTCTACTAATTTGACCTGATCCTAGCAATGCTTTTCTGTTTCCAAAAGAGAAGACTGGACAGACTATGAACATATTTTGCAACCAGCTCCACACCAAAATTAAAGGAATAGAGAAACAGATAGGTACTCAGCCTAGAGGAAAAACCTAGAAACTTTCGGTAAGTGAAGGGCATAGCAAAAGCCTGCATCTTCCCCTAAGCCCTGCCAGTAGGAAGGGAGATATCCAGTGCAGAAGGCACAACTTTTTCATCATACATAGGCTCTTCAATCCCTCTTCCTCCTTTTTCCAGGGCTGTGTAATATTCACCTCTTTCCCTCTCCTTCCTAGGTAACATCGAAGTAGAGAGAGAAGGGGTTTGAAACATTTTTGACATTTAAACAATTTGAACGACAGCACCTTGTATGATTGGAAGGAGTATCCCGACAGCCAATTTTGCAATGGCTGAAGGAGTCTAGCATGAAGTTACAGCTCTAAATTTAAGGCTACACCTGTGTTCTTGCAGCTCATGTAGATCCCAGATGGTTAATTTTGTTATAACCAGCAGTGGGACCAGCTACTAGAAGAGAAGCTGGGGAAATACGTGGATAATCAGCTCCTCTCTGACCTATGGGTGGATGCAGCCGTGAGTTACATGACCACCATCTCCTTATGTTAGCATGCATCACACCGTAGTGGTCTACAGTTTCCTTAGTGTGCACACACTACCCCTCCCGCAATTTCAAAACTTCCTCTGGGGTTGCAACTACCCTGCTGTCAGCACCCAAACTGGCTACCCATCAGGTAATGTCCGAGAACATTAGCTGCAACCACACCTATGACTTCAATATAAATACAGCCTAGTTCGTTATTATCGCCTAAATGAAACAGAACCAAAACCAAAAACCAACCAGCCAAAAAAATCCAATAGCAAACTCCCAACTTAATATACAATTTTTAAGAGTTGACAGAGGTCACTATCCCCTTCCATGATAGTGGCACTCTATAACTGTGAATCAAATGGACAAAATACATCCCAAAGAAGAAAAAAATAAAAAGACATTTATAACTTCAGAACAGTTCATCATCAGTAAGAAAAGCTGCCACCTTTTTCTGAGGTATGAAAGGTGTTGAGTATCTGCAATGAAGATGTGGCTCCATATTTTACAAATGGTACACCTGGGCAAAGATGTTAAATATAGAGTTGGTTAGGAAAATAGGAAATTTAGGAATATACTGGGCTGAATGAACTTTTGCTTAGATTTAGGTAAGCTTTTTTTCCTCCAATTTTTTGTTCGTTTGCTATCTGATGGGTTGTTAAAGAGCAAGCTATGCATCTTTACAGCCAGCTGCTTTGTGGATTGCCCAGTGTACAAGGACTTCAAGACATCCAGGCTATTTGCCATTGCATGACAGGACCAGAAGTCCCTTCCCTCACAGCATATGCACTGAAAGCCCTGACAACCCTGTTCTGAAGCAGTTTTTGTAGGCTATGATCCTACTGCCCCCAAAAGTGTATCAAAAGCCCTAAGAGCCCCAGCACTGGACCAATACTTTCAGAGCTCTCTGAAGAGAATTTAAGTCAAAGGGATTTAATTTCTCCCATTTCCATTAAAAGTAAAAAATATAAGATAAAAATAAAATAATAAACAAACAAGAACATTTTAGGTTTTGCTTCAAACATTATTACTATTATTAATATCGACATGGAAAGCAACAGTACAAGTGATTTTTCTGAATTCAGAGAATGACTCCAGGACAAAGTAGCCATTAGAGTTGAGGAAACCCTGTTCTAGTGAAGCAGACAATACCAATACCTTAAGATATATATGGTTCAGATTAATTATCTCTAGAAACATTGCAAGAATGCGTCAGGAAAACTTCAGGATATTTAGCGATAATTTCAAAATTATGCAGGCATGAAAATAAAGTTGCTTTTGCTTTCATAATGACCCTGCTAGCTAGAGTTTATGGCTTAAGGTTGAAGGGTTCTCCAAGTTCTTATTCCACTAATAAAACTGAACATTAAGAATGTCTCCTGAAAAATTATACAGTTGGAAATGAGTAAACAGCATACATACAGGGAAGAAATGGTAAACCTTCCAAGTTTTGTAAGTTGCAGATTTTTAAAATAACTATTCTGAATAGGAATTCTTCCTCGTATAATAATTGAATTATTTAGCAACGCTTTATTTCCATTTTTCAAACAACCCTCCATTGTATTTACTGGGAAAGCTTAAGCAAACATTTATGCAAATAGAATACATTATTTGTTATTCATAATAATTCCTGCTCTCCTTTAAGGTTTTCCTCCTCTCAAACAAATAGATACTACACAACAGCACGATGTAGTTCAGCCATCCCAGGTATGAAGCAGCGATATAAAATTATTTAATGCAAAATTAATGCATTACAGATGTCCCAAGATCAGAGGAAAGGGCACTTTCTTCTAAACTCATATCCGACAATTTAATAAGGGAGGACATCAGATTTAAAGTCTCTTCAAAATAAGACTATATACATAAAAAACCCGGTTACTATACAACATCCAGCTGCTCTTTTTCCAAGTGGGTATGTCCTAATTATCATGCCTCAAGCCCAGAAGCCCAAAGAGACCCTCACCTGCTTAGGAAGCAGCTCCCCGCAGGGATTGTACATGGTAATAAACTTCCTGGCTGACAGGCGTGCGTCAATAAACCCTTCAGCAACCAACATGATTTCAGAGATCAGTTCAACGTCAGGGCCAACCATAGCACAGAGCCTAAGGAAACAAACCAACCCCACAATCCAAATACACAGATTAGTATTTAAACATGGTAAGAATAAGTCACGTAAATCATCTGACTGATGTGTGCAAACATTTTTAAAAAGAGAGCTCAAGAGAGTCACAATTAAGAGTGTCAGTCAAAGCTAACAAGGACTTTACTTCAAACTAAAAGGAGCTAATTAGGCACTGTTGATTGTTCGTATTCGGTAATATGGCTGTACGCAAAGGAGGCAGCTGGGAAACGCAGGGCTTGCGACAGGTACTACCGAAACCCAGAGCGGGCACAGCCCGCCGCGGCGTCACCTGCCACCAGCGACTGGAGGACACTGCCAGCAGCTGTAGGGGCTCTGGAAGTCAAGTGCAACACCCTGCCACTGCCAAAAAAGACATCATTTTTAAAAGGACTTTGATTTTTGGAGGGCTTTAATGCTTTCATATGAAGTTATGGTTGCCTTTGGCGGTTTCACTGTTTGTTTCTTTTCAAAAATAACTTTTAGTTCCAACTTTTAGAGCAAAATCAGAGTAATATTAGTGGTGCAAGTGAGAAAAATCTCCAATTAAAAAGTAACACAAAGTAATAATGCAAAGGCTAAACAATTTCCTCATTAAAAATCACTACTGCAGTTACATAGTAACAGAGAAGAGAACTTCAATTTAGTGTTCAGGTCAGCTACAAACCAGCAAATTTGGCCCTCAGTGGACTTTTCTTACTACTGACAAATACAAAGATTTCTTTTGCTCTCCATTCATATTTAAATATGACAAAACTAAGACCAGTGGTTTAGTTCAGCAGCATATTTCTGACAGAAATCAGTAACATATAGTCTAGAAAAAGAGTAAGCACCCCTCTGTTAAACAATGTTTAACTAAGCTATTCCCTAAAAAGCACTTCTTCCCAAGCCCAAACGAGGGCTGATATATGCATTGCAGTCCATTACAAAAAATTATATGCTATTCTACCTACCATAACCAGCACCCTTCTTGCAAATACAATAATAGCTTGCACAAGAAATATAAGGCTAGTAGTATTTAACACATCTTCTCTCCCTTACAAGATTTTATTAGGTGACAAATATATGAGGAATTAATGCTTTAACAGTTACCTCCCACCTTTCCTGTGCCTTGCACAATAGATGAGAGCTATTACAGACATCAGCTACAGGGCAGAATTCCCAAGTGCCAAATGCAGCAGTTCAAACTTTAGTTCCAAAGGCTTTTTATTTCATTTGACAACCAAGTAAAGGTAACACTTCAGCTCTCTGTAGCAAGTACAGTTTGAAAATTTTAAACTAATAAAAGCAAAGAGAACCATAATAAAAAGCACAGCAAAGAAAAACATAATTGACTTGGTATTTCAGTAGAAATATTATTAACATTGTTTCATATCCCCTACTCTGTTCATCCCGAATGAAAAACATTCCAAAGAATGAACAACAACAGTAATCATATACATTTTCCATCCTCTGGTTGTCCACTGAGAGATGAAACACTTGGTAGCAACAGGGAGTGATCCCTCCTGCTCTCTCGTCAAATACCACATGCGGCTGGCTGCGGAAGACCTGGCCACCAAGGCAGCCGACTGTCCGAACGCAGAAAGGGTGGCAGCCGCACCGCGCAGACACGGGCGGATGGGGTCCCCGTCACCTTGTCCTCCATGGTGCGAGGTTCTGAGCTGAGGGCCTGCCCAACATCGTCCCCTTGGCGCGCACCAATCCTGCTTTGCCTTGAAGGGACCTTAGGTGGCAGTTGGTCAGAAGGCTTGGTAAAGCAACAGCCAAGTTGTGAAATATCTAAAAAAAGCACTTGTGGGGAAGGGGGATGCATCTCTCAGGGTCTCCCTCCAATGTTTGCTAAGACCCAGCTACAGGGTCTTATTCAGTGAGAGTCTCTGCCAAGGCACCGGCATTGAAATCCTAGCCTCCTCCTCGTAAACAGATGTTACTTACTGCTTGTTACAAATGATTGTAATTTAGGCTCAAAGAACAAGAAAGCTAATTGCTGCTGCCGCCCAGTCCTGCCATCTGAAGCAGGATGTTTGGTTGGCAAGGGGATGAGCTCTGCCTGAGCAAACAGCTTCCTAGCTGTTTTATTTTTTTCAGCAGACTTTGTGTCTTTCTGCAGCGAAAGCGTGAAGGAGGATGGTGTCAGGAATTCCATGGCTAAAGCAGAAATAAAAAAATACACCAAAATCTTGATGTACCTTTTAATACAGAAGAAAGTAGTACCTGTGTTTCAACTTGCTCACAGAAGCAACAGTGATGCCCAGTTCTGCCCAAAGTTTCTATCTTTCAAATATCAGAGTTTTACCGCTCAGAGAAGCAGATCCCAGATAGCACGTCTATACTTGTGCCTCCCCAGACAGCCTGGCAATGCCTTGCAGCTTGCCCCACTGAACTTCAATACGTCGAGAAATGAAATCACAGAATCATTCTTTTCTCAAATCTTGATTAAATCAATGAGAAGTGTTAATGAAAGAGCAAGGATTTCAACAGACAACTCCTTTTTAAAGCAAGCCCTGCACCACTTAAGTCAAAGACCATTGCCACATAGTTTAAAGCGCAGCTCCAACATTTCATCAGAATAAACTGGCATCATTTTACTGGCCATCACACCGGAGCAACCACTTGTGGAACTAATTGACTCTCAGAAACACCATTTTGATATAAACTCACTGAGCGCAGCATGCAAAATATCAGATCTTTTAAATAAAAAACCTTCTTCCTTGAAACATTAGTGTTAAGATATAAAGCATAAATCTGTACTTTAAGAAAAAGATAATGGGTTGTCCTACAGTGTCCAAAAGCATATGCATTTGTTTGCTGTGCACTATACTTTTCACAGCTTCTCAATCACACATCCAATATCTTTCTAGGTAAGAGTATATGGCTTCATTTTCAACTGGTAGTTATGAAACATCTATGAACACACGCATACCTACACCTATGGAAGAATGTGATAGATATACACTTATACAGATGGTTATTTTACTAGGTTAAGCCAGCTATGAAGATTCCTATTTACCACAAAACAGCAAATATTCTTGCACATACTTAGGTTCATTCCGTGTGTTCACAGGTACCTCTAAAATTTTAAGTAAATTTAAAAAGAAAAGGCAAGTTATACATTTTCCCATGTCATTATGGTGTACAAGCAGGCACAACATGAATATTGATTTTTTATTTCCCCACAGAAATTCTGAAGCAAACACAAACTGCACTTCATTGCAAGCCAAGGCTATTATCATTAGGTGATGTACGTACTCTAAATGTAGGCTTGACATACTTGTATACTGTAAAAGTACACTATAGCATACTTGCCTGAACAGAGCTTTGAGGTTTCCAGGTAGTTCTGTCCAAGCTGCATATCCTGGGTTCATGGTAATCAATATTCCAAACGATGACTTCATTGTAATGTTTTCACCAAGGAATAAAAATCTGTTCTAACAAAGATACTGCTTGCAAACATTTTACAGTTGAATTAGATGTAAATACAAAACCAGCCATCATGCGTCAGGCGACAAAGTTGCATCTGGGCCTGGATCCCATCTCTCACAATGGCCAAAAGCAGATACCTAGGAAAGTTCATCAGAGCTGAGCAAACATAGGGGCATTTCCTTAGCAGGCACCACCTCACCAAGAGGTGACCACTCTTGGCCAACACCGAATTTGGAAAGAAAAGGCTGGACTGTAAGAGCAGCAAAGAATTCATCTGGCTGAAGTATATCTATAGGAGGAATTAACTTTTAAAACATGTAAAATAAATTAAGACTGATAGAGATGCGGTGGGTTTGAAAAGGCCAGGAGACAGCATCGAGTAAAGGATGCAGAGGAAGAAGATGGGACAGTGGAAAGACAAGGCCTGTCTCAAAACCACTGGGAAACACTGGAACCCCTGAGACTTTTTGCAAAGCTGAACTCCACCAAACTTCTCACCCATATGATGCAATGATTTCACATTGTGGGATTTGAACAGGACCAGAATTTCAACAGCAAAGTTTTAACTGGATTCCTGCAGGGCCAGTAGTTCACTCACATTTATTGCTACACTTTGAAGAGAGAGTTATTTTTAGGTAGTATATTACACAGGTGATTTAATCTTACCATCTACTCCCTCCCTGCATTTACATAGGGTTTCAGAGGAGCTCTGGAAGAAGGTTTTACTGGTTCAGTATTTACAGTCTGCAAAGAACAATAAAGAAGCCCTGCTAAAATACTCGCTTCTTGTTCCTAGTCACGTCATGGAAAGTCTTTACTTGTACTGCCATGACTGACAGAACTTCTACAGAGACGTGACTGAATTCATCAAAGCATCCCCAAGCTCCTGTCTCGACCAAACCCTTACAGATATTCTCTAAAGACTAAAATCAAAAGTGAAAAAATTAAGATCTTTTTCTTGAAAGCACCAATTTCCAATGTACTTCACATGAAAAAGAAATGAAACAACAATTTCCATACCACTTAGCAGAACATCTTACCTTGTAATTCAACTGGTCAGAACAGTTGAAGACGTACACCATCATACCAAAGGCACGGCCTAGATCTTTGGTGGTCTCTGTTTTACCTGCGTTGGCTAGTCCCGCAGCAGCAATGCTCATTGTTAGGTGGAGAGACTGGGCTAGAGTATGTTACACCTGGACCTAAGAACAGTGATTGTTAGCATTGCAAGGAACATCTGCAATATCGGAAGTTTCGTGGGGAATGTATTCTGAGTCCATTTTCTCATTATAATTTAAGTTTCACATTCATGTAAACTCATGATGTGGCACTACTTGGAAAATTCTTATTTTAGATAGAAAAACCAACCACATGAACATTTTTTAGCAAGAAGGAAAATCCTATCAGTGACCACACAAGACAGGAAACAGTAGGCTGCAGTTGATGCTTTTCCTATTTCAAAGACGTTAGCCCCAGATTTGTCCCCCTGAACTGAGGGTCATAAACACTAAGCCAGCCAGGATTGCTGGGTGCATCGTTCTGGTTCACCGATTTTGACAAGAAATTCCATTCTGGAGCCAAAACATTTCCATAAAAAAAGCTTCGTTGTACGTGGTGTTAAAAAAGTACCGGTTTGGCCTTTAACACGTGAAAAACAAAATTCTTTTGCTGAAAACTCTTGATTAACCTTGGTATAGATTAGCTCATATTCTTCTTCAAACTAGACACTGAATATATACATTAAGTTATGCAAGAATAATTTCAGTTATTTTAAAAGTAATGGACATTAAGATCATACCATGACTTAAGTATGCACACCTACCTGCACACACATGCTCAAAGCTATTGCATCTTAATAACCTTATAAAATACATATGAGGTGTGAAAGAACACTGAACTTCTAAGAAACATTTAACTTTTTATTCACCAAAACAGATAAAGCACACACTGTTATTAATAACAGTCATCACCTGTCAGTCAAAGGTGTCATAACTAGCCAAGGGGTATTTCCCGAGTACTCATGAAAGTACTGAAACCGAGCGTCAGTGTTGGCAAAACAGTGTTTCTGGGCATCATCCCATCTATGGCACAGCTGTGACAGCCAAGCAACGGCTCGGGAACCGGTGATCTAAAAAGCCATTGCAAAACTACTATGCTAGGTAGGAACTATTCAGATGAAAGAAATGTGACCCATCACAAAGCTACAGCTGTCATCAGTAGGTCTCACACCTCATTCCTAGCCACTTATGAATAATAACTACTACAACCAGTAATAAAGGATTAGACGCACCTCGAGGCATTTGTGCTTTTATACAGCTGCAAGTGTAATGTAAGATCTTTTAATAGAGCTATTAGAGCAGAACACATTGCCACTTCCTAAGCCAAGACCTCTCCTTACAAACAATGCAGTCTTTGCATGGGAGCAGACATTACTTTGACCAGACTGAGTTTCATTTTACTCCTCAAGCCTTGTTTCTTCTTGTCTTAATGCCATCTTAGAAACCCATTTTATTTCTTAGGCTTGGGAGGTCAAAAGGAAAATGAGAATCCTTTCCCATTTCAATCCCCATCCAGTGAAAAATTTTGTGCATTCAAACCAGCAACATGTGCCAGACACCTTAGTTTTACCTGAACAAATTACATACAGAGTGGGCGCTTTGGTTTAAATAAACTCTCAATGTTGTAACTGTATGCACATAAAAAGACCCACCACAGGATAGGACTGCCTTTCTCTAGATGCACAATATGCCTCTAAAAGGAAAGCAAAACACACTGTGAACAACTGAAGGCAGGATAAGTAAAGACACTCGGAGAAAAATCCTCAGAATGCCCAAGGATTGCCTGCACTCAGTTTTGTGATCTGAAATTTAAAGGAAATACCTTGTTGCTCACAGAAAACATACTAGAAGTTTGAAAGGTTCTTAGAAGTCAGGTAAAAGATGACACCTGACTTTTTTTTCAGGTAGCTTTTAAATTCAGAAGGCAGTAGCCCATAATAATGCAGGCACGGCACACAGCTCTGAAGCAGGCTGTCTTCATGATTATACCTACCCCACCTCTACTGTCCCGGTGTCCACATGCAGGTCCAGACCCAAACTTGACTTAAGCACTACTAATTCCTTTCAAAACCACTAAAACCATGCATGTAAAATACAGCTGATCCAAACATATACCTTCTGAGCTACAAGGCTTGCTACTACACCTCTAGCGTGAACATCTGTGGTGCAAGTGGTCATGATTTTCTGTCGATCACCCAAGGAAAGCTCTCCATGCAGCACAGTAATCAGAGCATTTAGCTGAGTGACCTGAAAACATTTAGGTAATCCTCTAAGACCAGATGGATCCCAGTACCATCTACCTTTATTGCTGCTAGAAATCAGTTCTGCCTACAATATAAATTAAATCACCATGAAGACTAGCTTGTATGTACAAATTTACTGATACTAAACAAGAGATGCCAGAATAAATCCTGGTTTAAACAGACATTTTTGAGTCATCTGCAAAACAATGACAATCCATATGAACACAAATACTGAAGACTATCAATTAGGCAAGGTATGAAGAATGGATGGAGGAGATTTGCATGAAGCTGAATTGTAAATTTTGTGGTTACCATCTCCATAGAGATATGCAGCAGACTCCACAAAACTTGTGGTACTAATTGCTTGAGGGCATTTATTGCCAAACTGTTTGAAAATACACTTTAGGAAAGATCACATTTCAAGAACAGGCAAAGCAACAAAGGGAAGATCACAAAATATGATATGAATTGATTACACAGAGTTACATAGTAGAAAGACCCCATGGAATTTTTCAGGTTTCATATTAATAGGAAAGAAAAATATACACAGCTACTGCATGTAACTCTAAGGAGGCAAATATATATATATACACACAACAAATATTTATTTAACTAACTGTAATAGATAGGTATAATTTATTGGGTAGCTGGTGTGAGACAGAACTATGCTTGTACATGTTTTAGAACTCTGCATAAAAATGGGTGGTGAATTAGTTAGACATCAAACACTATGCCTTCTGTATTATTTTTATATAGTATACAAAAACACCTACTGGTGCTGTTTTTACTGAAACAGAGTTAAAGGAACAGAAGGTAATATCCCGTGCAAACAAGTTGTTTGAGAATCACAGTTTAAGCCCTTACAGATCTTGAAAATTCTTACAAAAATAAAACCAGAAGGCAATTTCACTGGGGTCCCTATTTTTTATGTATCATACCATAATGGAAATATCAATAGCAACATTTTAAATGAAATTATCTAGCATCTTGAAATATTTCTGGTATCTTCCATTAAACACACTCAAAGCTCCACTTCATGGCAGTAAGCTGCCGTCTGCAGAGATGTCCAGACCATCTTTCCTAGTCCATTCATTTGAAACAAGTATCTAAAACAATTATAA
>NW_010562664.1:0-1659 GCF_000687285.1 Phaethon lepturus
ATTCCTCATGGAAAAAGAGGAAAAGTCAGGCATGCAACCCGATACAGCTGCTAATATCTACCAGACAGAAGTCGAGCACTCAAACAGCTCTGGAGTTAGCTGCTTTTTATTGCTTATCGCTGTCCGCTCCTGCTGGAATATTCCGTTGCTGTAATTTCTGAGAGGCTCTGAAGGATCCTGTCACCTCTCCTGGGTTTAGGTCTCTCGCTTTTTCAGACAAACGCTTTTCCTGGGATGTTTTGCAAAATGCTGTAGTGACTCACTCTTGTCACTCCTCTTTGCTGGGAGAACAACACTAAAGGGAAAAACAAATGATATTTACTCCCGGTTTCCAAAATCGGCTTTGCCACTGCGAGCGGAATTTAGAAAGACAGAAATAGAGGAGTGATTACGGAGTGCACTGCAATTAAGAGACAGTCCTGTAAGATCCTCCTCCAGGGTTACAGCTGAAACCGGAGGTGGACTGGCTCCGTCCGGGCTGCCTGCCCCGGGTCGGATGCAAAGCTGCTAGAAAGCTGCGTGGCTGGGAGGGATGCAGGATGCTGCCTGCAGCCCCGCCGCCAAACCAGCCGGCCCCCTCCCGACGGGATTAAGGGCCCGAGCTCACCAGCGGCAGCAAGTCAAAGGCAGGGATCAAGGACGGCAAGGCTTTGGCTGGTAAACCCGCCAGCCTGGCCGCACGCACCCGGGTGCAGGACAAGAGCCCTGCCATGTTTCTTGCAAGCAAATATAAAAGAAGAAGAAGAGGGACTCAAGATATACAGTGGCAGGTGGCATTTAGGGCTGAATCACTGGGAGATGTCCACCGTTCATCTCCATGGGAATTACCTAGCCCTTCTCCAGCTTGCTCGCGCTTCCCTTTCAGACCCTGCTCCTAACTCTCAAATAAATTGACTTTATTCAGCGGGAGAAAGAAGACCCGTCCTGGTTACCATGTTCCTGCCAGGCCACCAGGGAAACACTGATTTAGTGTGTGGCATTTGGTGTATTTGTAGGGCAAACAGGAGGAAATGCCAGGCAGGTTATCTGCAGCAAGGCACTCCAGCCCTCCTCCATTGCGAATAAGACGTAGGATGCCAGTTGGCCACTGGCCAGTCATTTGGCCACTGACCAACTGGCTGACGTTCGTTTCTTCCACACTTTACTCCTGGACCTGGTGGGAGGGGTGTTTTACAGCAGCAATTAGTTTATTCCTGGGGTAAACAGTAGAAATTGGAGGGTAATTGCAGCAAGAGGTTTGCTTCCTGTTCCAGTGTGAATAATCCGCTGGACGCCAACTGGATGTTAGCCCTCAAATCTGTAAGGCCAATTGGCAGCTGGTCTGCATCTGTCCCTCTTAGGATTTGCAGATGTATGTTGGAAAGTGTGGGAATGGGGATCCCATCAGCCCATCCATCACTGCAGCGCCAGCAGCCTCGGCGAGGGGCGGCTCGAGGCAGGGCACGGAGCAGCGCTGCTGCCGAGGCTCGGCGCAGGCAGGGCGAGGGCTGTGCTGGGAGGTGCTTGATGACCCAATCCCACTGCTTTCATCTCTTTCCCATCCTGAATAACGGACGTTTTTCCTCCGCACAGTCCTGCTGGGCCCTCAGACGCATCAGTTGGGACCCAGACCTCCTGCACTTTGCCTTACGCTTCTGCGGTGGGACCTACACATTAGCA
>NW_010562664.1:1669-35283 GCF_000687285.1 Phaethon lepturus
CAGGCTTTTGACGGGGATGCGGCTGCTCGCTGGCCTCAGCACCTCCCCATGCCTCCAGAGTAACTCTCTTAAAATTATTTAGCTGTCTGTGATTTGCTCCATTCAACGTTGTTCACTACACAAACACGGAGGACGTGTGTACCTCTGCTGACCTTCACAATCATGCCTGACACATTTTCTATCCTTTTTTCTGATTAATTTTCTCCTTTAGATATCCTCCTCTTTGGCAGCAACCTCCCCTCATCACGCTGCCAGAATGAAGCATAATATACTAGAACATGTTCTTTAGATGAGCTATCAAGCAACCCATCCCCTCTTCCATCACATGCCTTATTATCTCACTCTTCTTCTTATTTCCATTGATGGGATGGATCCTTAGACCAATTCGCTGTCTTGTCTTTCAGGATACAATATTTTCTTTCAAGGTCTCCTTTGCTCCTCTCAATTTTGCATCTTTACTTGTTGAAATTTCCTAAGGCTGATGTCTCCACACCAAGGTAGACTGCACTATCTTCCAACTGGGAGGTAACAACAGCAAGAATGCTGTTCTAGGGGATGGCTCCCCTAGCATTTCATCCTCCTTCTTCTTGGATTTGAGCAGCAGTGGTGGCTCAGAGCTGGAGGGCCAGACCACACTCTCCATTTAGGTGGTGAAAACCCCTCAAATCCATCCAGTGATTTAACTGGAGTAACACCGAGAAAAAAGATCAGCTCAGCAAGTCCAAGGACAGCTTACTCAAGTTGCTAATATACTGACATAAGGAAATATTTGTACATATTCGGACATTGTCCATTTTCACCGAGACCTCTGGCATGTGGTTGGGAAAGGAGTCTGGAGGGCAGAAGGAGGAGGAGGGGAAAAGTGGGGTCGGTGAGTGACCACGGTTGTGCCTACGTTGCCAAGGGTGTTGAGCAATGCCCTTGCCACACCACCAAAGAGAGGGGTGAAATAGAAAACTGCTGCTTACTAACACTTTTATTAGAGCAGCTGTGTTATAAGATATGTGGTGAAGCAGATTATATTGAAGCAGAATTTGGAATAAATCTCCAACAAGTCCTTTGGCTGAAGCCTCCTTGAACTCAAGATAAAGAAATTTCTATCCCTTGGATATGTTCTGTCAACTGAATGTAGCTTTGTGAAATTTATTGCTTTTGCAGAAATCAGGACGACATATTTTAGGATAGTTCAGACATCTCCGGCTGCCTGGATTTCCTCAGTTTAAGTTTGTTAGTTCCCTTCCCCCTAAAATAAAAAAAAAAAAAAAAAGGAGAACTTTCTTAACCTCTTTGTTGGGTAAAATTTATAACAAACAAACAAACAAGCAAACATCCTCCATCTGGAAAAAAAATCTGGCAAAGAAAATATAGTCAAGGGGTAAAAAAAGTTTCTCTCACAGATATTAACCTTTACTCTGTGAGATGTGTTCGTCCTTCAGAAATGAGCAGCTGTGTAAATCGTTAGGAGGTTGCTAAGGATTAAGGCTAGCCAAAATATGTTCTTTTACTGTCTTAAATTTCCTCAATGTAAAATAAATGTAAGCTAAGCTGCTCGAACTGCGGATGCTGCCACTGCTTACACAGAACCCAGTTTTGATATGGATGGATTACATGCCTTCTTAAATTGATTTGATACTTGCATGTGACCTGAGAGTGTGAACACATGATATGGCACATCTTTAAGGGGAACCAGAATCGTAAGAGCTCGGAGTCCGTGTGCTTCAGCTAACAGCCAGGGCCGGCTGGCTCCCGGCAAGCTTTCATGCTGTAGCTGTGGGACCACAGCGTAATTGCACTTAACGCAAATGTAACTCCCCACGACTATTGCTCTACATATTTTTGAAGTTACTAGGAGAAGAAGAGCCTGATGCATATTAGCACCTTTGGGTCAGGGATAGGGTTTTGGTTCTGTATCACGCAGTCCCAGGTACATGGAGCTCCTGAGTCACGGGCACTGCCCTTTCCCTATCATCAGTAAGGGGCAATAATACCTTCTTCTGCCACCTGAGGCATTTGTTTCATTTTGCTAATACTAAGTGTTATTTGCTAATACTAAGTTTATCAAAAAGGAAAAAAAGCCCGTCCCAGTTTTCCCAGCTGCGGTTCATCAGCTCTGTGCTTCCTTCTATCAGAGCTAGAGATGGTCAGTATTTTGCAAGATCAGCCCAAAAGGCACCAACAATGTGAGAAATGGTGATTGAATATGTTCTAATGAAGGTCCAGTTTATGCCTTACATTTGCATGAGTCTCTTCCCTTGCCTTCTCTTGCAGTTTATTTATTTTGATACGAAATGTTTATTCCTTGACACTAGCCAACTTTCCGGCCCTTGGTGATGTTCTTCTGTCCTTGATGGAATTTGATGCATACTCTTTGTTATCATCAGCCATAGTGCTCTCAGCTGTAATACAGCTGTACAACTCTCTGTAATTGTCAGATAATAGATCTGAATGAAAAAGGGCAATATTCACCCCTATAAAGAACTCTCTGCATATCCCTTGAACCCATCTAACGCTTCCAGGGAACACGTGGCTTTTAAGTGGTTGTATTGCACTGAACAGGAACCTTCTTGAGGGAAAAAGGCTGGAAAAGAGCACTGTGTGCAGAGGAGCTGTCAGCTTGGCTTTGTTGATAAATCTGGTTCTTTCCAGCACAGCTAAGAATTAGCTGGTGGGATATGGACCACACTGTTCTTCAACGTCCTACGCAGACCAAGCTGCAAGCAAGCAGGGATGCCCATGCTATCCATCCAGAATCTGGTCCACTGTGCCAACCAGACTGCTACTGCAGAGCAGCTCCAGGTTGCAAATGTCAACAGGGAAGAAGAAAGAGTAAATGGCTGCAAGAAGCCACCTCAGTTTTGAGTAACTAACTCCTGCTGCCTCCTCCCACCACTCCCAAGTCCCAGTTCCTTCTGATCTTGTACCTACAGGACAAGTGGAGTCGCAGCCAGCGCAACCCAAAACTCTGGCAAAAAACAGCGCTGATCCAGCAGCAAAAGCAATTTCCATTTTCCCAGCACATGCTGTTTTGCAATTTCATGATTTCTTTGGACCTTTCTTACAGAAGAAGGCATGACAGTGAATCAGCAAGTCAAAAAAGTTAACAACTGCAGCAGATAAGCAGAGCAACATCTTCACCTGGTAGAAACAACATCTTAAATGAGATTTCAGTTGCACATGTCAAAAAGAGGACAAGTCTAGAAATCAGAAATTCAGCCTGTGTCAGTCTGGGCAATCTGCTTTGTATCATGTGCTGAATTGGCTCAGTTAAAAGGAACAGCTGGCAAGAGGCTTTTGCTTTTTTTTTTTTTTTTGCAAATCAATTGTAAATCAAATTCTTTCAGTTGTCTTCTGCTGCTAACAAAGGCTCTATATTGCCAGGTTAGTGTGTTTGTGTAATTATTTTAAGTATTGTTTGGATGTGTGTATGACGCCAAACGGTGTAACTGGCTGACGGAGAGACCAGGCCAGGTGACAGTCATTCACAGTGACATACGTGCAGGCTTTGAACTTCTAGTGGCAGACTTTTCTAGCATCCTTCCTATTAATTAGCCTTCAGGAATTAATAATTCAATAGTCTGTCTTTCTGCTACAGCATTCTGACAACAGTCAATGTAGCTGTTTTATTGTTGATAACAATAATAAATATCCAGAATTTAATATTCTCGTTCTCTGCCAGCAATGAGGCAGAGGCATCCTAGCCAGCTTCCCTCCCAGCCAGCGCCGGCTTTAAAGCTCAGCTCCTGCAACAGCCTAGACAGCGTCCACGCTGCTGTGGGTGTCCGTGCCTGCGTTCAGGCGTCAGCACGTGAAGCGCGTCCCCATCGCTGCAGGGCCACCGTGCAAGGACAAGCCAGTTCCCTCTCGTTTCCCTAAGCTGGCAAATCCACTGATGTCAGTGGGACTATGGAAGTGTGTAAGTCAGGTATGAGTTAGGACAAATGCAAGATTGGCTTGTGCATTTGCTTTCTGCTCGCTTTGTGTTCTTTGTATTACTGCAGAGGCTTTATGGGATTGTATAGTTTTGCCACGTTCACGCAAAAAGGCAGAAGTCCCACCCACACCTGGAGGGAAGTGCTATAATTACCATATAGGCAAATATAGGAATAAATATAGGAAGTTACTATAATTACCATACAAGAAAAAAATCTCTTGTAAATCTGCCAGATGATGGCCATCTGGGTAGAGTAGTGCAAAGACAGCACTGGGACTGAGGAATGACTGAGTAGCCACAACACAGAGCATTCAGCTCCCCGTACAACCTGCCAGTGGGGTGAATAAACCCCAGGGAGTACCAAGAAGACCTCACCCAGGATATAAAGGCAGCCCCGTTCCTTCCACGGCAACAGAAGACGCTGTGTTATGGCATGTGCATTAGCCTTACCCTGAGAAATGCACAGTCTGTTCCAAGACGTTCCATTAAAACAGCAACAAAAAAACCCGACACGGCCAAGTCGGAACAGAGGTCAGGAGGGTACGCCGAGACGCTGCTCCGCTGTCCCTGAATCCGCTCGCTGCATACCTCACGAAGAGCTTCACTGCAAACTCCCCCCGTTGCTTGGGGTCCTGCCTTGTCTCCTTTGGTTGGCTGGTGAGAAATGTTGAGTTTCCATGTGTTGCTCTGTCCGCAGTGGATGTCAGCTATTAATATTCATAACATATTGGCAACATAGAAAGAAAACAAGATTTTCTTTGGTTAGAGAGAAAGTAACAAAATAAAGAGCACCTCTTCGTTAAAGATGAGATACCTAAACTATAGTCAACAAGTTTACTTTCCTTGAGTCAGAAATCATGAATCATCCTGTAAAATCAGATTAAATTCAAGATTAGTTTCTCATGGTATTGCTGAGGAATTTCAGATATTTCCATTGGGAAAAGAGTTATTTCTTTAACCACCCCAAGGTTAGTTTGTTCAGTACTAATTTTTTCTTGTATAATGAAGGTTGCCTAAAGGTAAGGAATGTCAAGCTCTAAAAGTGGAGTGGAAAAAAAAAAAAAAGAGAAAAGCAAAAAGTGAGATTAGGACAAGATTAAGGGACCGAAGTTAAGGAGAGACACAAATAAGACTATTTCAGCTCGGCAGAAAGTTCATAAAAGCTCATGACTGTCTTGTTGAATTCTACACAAAAATATATCAAACCACTGGCTATAGAAGCCTTCTCCAGCCAGCTACGCCAGTTGTAAATAAAGCAATAGAGAAAGCTATTTGGACACGGGTTTCAAAAGTTTCCTCTATTATGTGGCAGTCTTGCAACTGCCCAATATCTAAGATATGCATTAAGGCATCAATAAACCTGCGAGATCACTGTGAATAATATAGTGCTCCTTGCTACCAAATGCTACTTACAAATGCCAGAACCCAAATCATTCCAAGCCACTTTACAAATCAGGGGTCATATGGTTTGGGGAAAGCGGGCTTAAAAATGGGTCGTATATTGCCTTGTTTTTATACCTGCTTTTACTGAGGGGTCATACAAGAAAGCTGGGTCTAGGACTTAACCTGTGATTGCAGGTCTGAGATGGGGTTCCCGTGTCCTGGCTCCTGTTTGCTGTACTGCCACAGGCTCAGCTGTATGACTCTGAAAAAGGTATTTTCACTCTCTGTTGACCCACCGGCTTGCCATGCCGCTCAGCCACGAATCCTTGCTCAGTCTCAAAGTTTAACCATTCCGATCTTCAGCACCTGTGGGCAGGAACCATATCCTTACTTCACCCTCACATGCTGCCCAGCAGAGCAGTGCCCTGTCTGTATTTTAGTCTTCTTGGGACTGATGACTCCCCAGTTGGCACCATTGTAAGATCAGACAGAGTGAGACAAGGTACAACTTGAAGAAGGCAGGATTTTTTTCCTGAATAAATTCTGAGAAATTATGGATTTATTTCTGTCTTTGAATTTATGAGTTATTTTATTCCTTTCTTACTCTTAAGGTGACAATATCTGGTAGACGGACCAATAATACAATGGATTTGTATTTGTATTATAATGCATTTTTCCACTTGGCCCAGCTTGGAGGACTCCCTCACCACCCAACAGCTGCAGAAGTGTCTGTTTCTTCTCCAGCTAATATTGACCTATTAATAACGCTGGGCAATGACTACCTTTTCTTAATTAGCCTTCTGGAGGATGCTGCTGATTTTGTATATGCCTGAGGCAACAAAATGCTGGCTCTTGACCTGACTGTACCGTGGCAGATGGAGCACCAGCATCCCCAAGTCCTCCAGCACGCACACCGTCAATGCCCTCGTGGAGGAGAGAAATCTGTGCGCAGCACTCATCCCTCTTGGCAGCAGCCATTTCGGAGTGGCACATGGCCTGAGATCATCATCTACTTTCTGCCATTGTCAGCAGGGAATGGCAAGAGCATCCAAAGGGTGATTCATCCACCCAGTTCCGGACGGGGTGAATCACCCTCTGAAAGCAGTCGTCTCCCACCACCAGTGACTCGAGAGGAGACAATCGGCTTTAAACAAATGCCTAACTTTAGATCAGTAAACTTGGGTGAAATTAATCCCATCCTATGGGATTCTCTATCTCAGGTCAGTCAATAGTGTCCCATTACTACTTTCTTTTGGAATATTTTCTAGTCATGACATATATTCAGGCAAAATTTTGCCTGCTACTTGAACAATGGTGGGAATTTTCTGAAGTGTATTTTATTTGGTTAAGGAAAGCCTTTAGCCAGTTGCATTGAATCAGTGGTGCTGAGCTGTAGCAGCAAGTGAAGCTACAACTGCATGGGTAGAAATTTTGATGCAGAGGGTGAATAATATTTCAAAGTGAAAAGCATCATGCTATTTTCACCTCCTGCTTTTCAAAGGAGTGGAAGGAGAGAGAGAGAGAAGGTGCTCACTGAAAATCCTGAGTTAGATTTTTAATAATGTAGATTTCTCCCCAACTTTTATCCCCCACTTTTTCTTCACATAGTGAGAAACTTCCCAAGGTTGCCAATGGCACTAAAACAGTCAGCCCACTTTCAGAATTTCAGTCACCTCTTAAACACTTAGAGGCTGAATTGAGTGAAAACCCATTTTCAGAAGAGTTTCCAAGGAAGTAGAAAGTTTCCACACCCTGAATCTTGCACTCAAAGAAATGGAAACTGGATCGTTGCTGCCAACAGTCTGAACTGTTGCATCGCAGGCTGCTGAATGCTATATTCTGTAATAAAAAATGCAAACACGCTCGGTGCTATATTAAAACACACAAATACATTTTGAGAAGTTTAGCTGAACAATATATGACTCGTTATTTAGTTTCTGCTTGCATTTTCTAGGCATAACGTTGCTTTTTAGCTGCCTGATAACAAATAAACTCTGATGAAATCGCACAGCTTGTGTTTTGCAGAAGTTCAAGCTTTGCAATCACAACAACCCCTCCATAAAAAGATAGGGAGGAGCATGCCTTGTATCAAAGACACCTGGATAAGAAAATCTGTAGACCCAACCGTCAATGATTGACCAGGGAGGATACATTCCATGTGATCTTTTACTGATCTTACCTCTTCATGCTTTAAAATACAAAGGCTGGACTTGACACAGTGCTACAAGAAAAAATACATGTTTAACAAGGCAACGGACTGACACCCTACCCTGGAGATCGCAGGTATTTGGAGACTTCTACTTGGAAGTATAAGTGAAGCTAAAATACGTGGCATTTTGGGGGTGCTGAACCTTTCCACTGTCGGTGAGGAGGGCAGGACTTGTGTTCAGCTTTTTTTTCATTAATTCCCATGGTAGGACCCAACTGGGGCACCCGTAGTAAACCATTTGGAGGGTTAATTTCACAAGTGACCAAGCTCCTTAGCTTCTGGCAGGTTTTATTATAGATCATCTGTCTTCTGCCAGCTTGCAGCTCAGATGAGGCTGAGTACCCAACGTTGGCAAAGGGCACTTACACTGCTTGAGGTTCATGGTGAAAAGGCCACTGAAGAGCTCAGATGGAAAAGTTCTATCAGAGACGGATCCCACTTTCTGCCAGTTCCATAAGACTTGACCATACCAGAAGGAACTTTATAAGAAGCAAAAGTTAGAGCTTAAAAAGCTTTTCCTTTCTGTTCACCCCTTCTACTTGATGTAAGAAGATTTATTGCATACAATATTCCATTTAATGGCTACTTTAATGCAGGGATAAGTGTAAGACAATACTGCATTTTAAAATTCGTCCTCATTCAGAGCTTGAAGTCCATGGAAAAACTCTTCCAGAACTTAGAGGTTTTAGGTGGGACATTAACAGGTTCCCACTGTTTGACCCTGCTTGATGATATTACACCTATATAGAAACATACAACCGATGATCCATTCAATCACCTTATGACAATGGGTCTATCTGATTTCCAAATCAGAGGAGGGTATAAATAATAACAAACCTGTGTAGGGCTTGATAATCAAGTTGCTTAGGAGTGCTGGTTGAGAAACTGGAGAAAGTGTTCAATGATATTTTGGGATTCCTCTGTGCTAAGCACTGATATTTGCTGCCAATGTCAGGCTTAGTCTTGTTATCATTTTGGTACAGCACAGTAAAGCTGAATTAAATTATTGTAATTAAATTGTTGTTATGTAAAAGCTGACTGCTTTGCATTGCTTTTCATATTATACAATAGAAAGCAGTTATTATATAAAGCAAATAATCAAACAAAACAAAAATCCTTTCCAGAAAATCCTTCGCATTTAAAGTGTGATCAAATACTAAAAGCCTTTGTAATGAGCAAATAAAGTTTGTGAACAAGATTTACTTCTCTGCAAACTAACTTATTTTCCATTCCAGTCCAAAAAAAGAAATCATCACCTTTTCCTGTTGATAAATTTCAGGATCAAAATGCCAAGTCATGGGTGGGTTAGGAAAATCTTGTTTATAATCAAAGGCTTGGCGACCTTCCTACATTTTTTACATTTTAATTATGCACTGCATTGGCATCCTGCTATAAAGACATTACTTTCTGGAAACTCCCAACTATTTACATGACTAAGACTTAATTGAATCAAGGATTCTTGCTCTTTCTTCTCTCTTCTCTCCCCCCCTTTTTTTTTTTCTTTTGCTTTTGGTAGCAAACACAAACAAGACTTTTGTCCTCATGCAGCTTTTAAGACACATGGCCAAATGAATCAGGATCTATATCTTTCGAGGAACTGTTAATTACTGCTGCCAAATCAGATTAACAGTTCCTATAAAACTGATGTAGGTGTCCAAGTTTTGTGGTTTTCCACTGACTGGAAGCATGTAGATACGGCTTTGGTACCTACTTAGGAGCATTAATCCCCACTAATCCAGAGCGTCTGAACTGGGGTTCACTGCAGTTTAACTAATTCATTGGGAAAAAAATTAGCTCAGATTACCTTTCCCAAGTAGCCGTGGAGAAGAAGAAAACTGGACATAATTTTGGTCCATGAGGAGCATCAGTAAAATCCATAGCTGTACTGAGTGAAGCCCATAAAGGCAAACATGCTGCCTGAGAGCATCCGATCAGCAGCAGCGCAGGGGCCAGAATGCGGGATGCTGGATGCTCATTCCTCTGCTCTGGCGAAGCCTCAGCACCATCTCTCTGAAAGATGGATGGGCTGCAGGACCTCTGCCCTGTGTTCACCGCACAGGGCCAGCCATGGCTTGGATGTGAAGCCTCACCTGCTCAGCGTGCGCGATGGACGTAATTTAATTCTTCTCAAGAAGGGAAAAAAAGACAAAAGCATTTGTAAGGTGCTATAAGCCTTGCTTTTCCAAGCATTGAAAATGAAGGTGACAACACTTGCTCGTTTAACCAAAATGTAGTGAAAGTTATATGTCTGCATTAAAAAAAAAATTATACACACCGTTATCTTCTTCCCATTATAGGACAAATTCTAATCCTGGTAATTACAGCTATTTGTCCCCTTTTCTAGCAGTTTCAATGGGTTCAACACACCTCAGTTCTTGTTACAGTTTCTTGCACCAAGAAGCTCAAAATGAAAGGTACTGTTGAATTGGAAAATATTATTACTACAATAGTAGTCATAAGGAATTGGATTTGTACAAAACTATAAAGCAAAACACGCTGAGATGATTCATTATGCATCACATGGAGAAAGACGTAATGTTGTTAATATGGGAGAACAGATGTGTCTATGTATTTTAAGTATCTCTTTTTCTTTTCTTTGATGAAAAGTTGGGGTTTTTTTCTGAAAAAGGAAAAAAAAAGAAAAGGAAAACCAACCTGATCTTGATTACTGGGACTATTGAGAAAGTTCATTGGGAAATGAAAGCAGTCACTGCTGTTGCCATTAATCTCATTTTATGTTAGTTTGGCTTTTACTGCAGAAAGTAAAAACTCTTGGGTTTTCTTTCATACCCGGTCCCATATGTGAGCTAAAGCAAAGTTGACAAGCAAGTCCTTGACGTAACCTCACGCATGCTGTGGTTAGAAGCTGTATAGCAGCAACAGCCCAGATGTGATTTCCTCACTTTATTAAAATTAATCGGGCTTTAATTAAAAACGCAACACTTTGTTTCGTTTTGTTTTAAAGAGACATGGCTAAGGGCAATCGTTTGTTGGTTGTCTATATTTTTTTATGGTAAAGTTGTTTAGATGTGTGTGAGAAAGAAAGTTACTAATTTTTCCATTCTGTCATACCTCAAGCATTTTGTGCAGGGATCAAAAACATGCTTGTGAGTCAATGTGGTCTATAGAACAATACCCCGTGATTTTGAAGGCGACTGCGCTCCCACCTTGCCTGTAGGAACGAGGCCAGTTTGTCACTGTCTAATGGCTAAATACTCCGTCCGGAGTGCCTGAACTCCCTCTCTGGTGGCTCCATACTGCAGACACTACGTACTTTAATAGTGGAAGACAGACTGATAGAATTTATTAGATGATCCTTCTGGATTTTAAAATTATGTGATACATCTATACAGTGAAGGTGCTCCTTATGAATCCCGGAGAACTTATTTGAACCACACAGGCTTTTTTCTGTCTGTATTATACGAGGAACTGCCTCCTCTATTCACTGTGCTGGGAATAAGGAGTAGATGTAGCCTCTTGCCTGCTTTTAAGATCTAAGTAAGTTAAAGATGAAACTTCAGTAAGCCTCAGACAATGCAGAGCAAAAAATGGGTGAGGGAGCCATTTGAGTAGAAGGGATCTGGTTCTAGAAATAACGTAGGGGAGCAGAAGCGATTGCAGAGCCTGACCTTCCAAAGGAAACGCTTTGGAAAAGACCCTCTTCACCAAACTTCTTGTCCTGTGGAAGAGCAGCCATGCCCTGTGCCCACTACCCGTGGTGGCTCCACGGGTGCCACGGGGAAGCCAGAGGCTCCGTGGCAG
Organism: Phaethon lepturus; assembly: GCF_000687285.1. Lineage (NCBI taxonomy): Eukaryota > Metazoa > Chordata > Aves > Phaethontiformes > Phaethontidae > Phaethon > Phaethon lepturus. The sequence goes on from NW_010562664.1 coordinate 12,955, forward strand.
AGCCGAGCGTTTGCTGATGACCCTTTCCGGAGGCAGGTGGAGAGCAGAACCTCTGCCCCGCGCCAGCAGCCCAGCCTTTGGGCCCGACTCCACGCTCGTGCGGCTGCAGCCGCCGGGGACCCGCGGAGGAGCCTCACGTGCCTCTGCTCAGTAGCCCTCACGGTTACCGTCGTTAGTTAGACCCTCTTTTATAAGCACCCAACAGCTTGCTAGGTCTTAGCCACTGTTGGAAGTGATGACTTTTTAATGGCAACCAGCGTGCTCGAAAAATTCCCCGAGATTGAACAATATTCTGGAGACAGCCGTTTCCCCGAGGAGCCAGCTGCCTGCCCTCTCATTGCTCAAATATTGAGGTTAATCGGGGAAGCCGAGAGCTTTGAATTACCACTACAGTATAAAGACATCTACATGCTTGTTTTTAACGTTTTATTTCAGATCCTTGTAAAAATACCGATGCAAGTTTTAGCTATTACTAATCACGTTAAACTGGTGGACATATTTTATTATTTGGCAGCAAGTTTATCCTATGTACTGCAACTGAGCCTGTAACGAGATTTCCACTTCGTTTTGTTTGCTTACTTGTTAGTGCAGATAGAAACGGGAGGATGCTGAAAATGAAAACTCTATTTAGGCCACATAATCTCCTTCATTAAGTCTCAGAGATGCTGAATAAGGCTCACTTGGGGACCTATTAATGGAAACACATCTGCTGTGTTCATAGTAATAAAAGACTGGCTATAAAGTGATTAATTGCTGCTAACAGAAGCAGGCCCTACTTTGGGAAGGCAAATATGTGGTGCCTTTGGATGCGCAAGGCACTCCGGGCACAGGAAGGCATTGCCCAGGCGAGCGCAGCTCTTGCTCCGTGTGCAGCCCTGCAAGGACAGCTCAAGGGGTTGTCCATGCCGGGATGGGTCAAGTCGGGCCACCTTGCCTTTGGCTGACGAGCCCACCTCCCCCAGACTTTTCCAAGGTAAGAACTAACTGGAAAAGAAGCATCACTGCCTTTTTCTGATTCAAATGCATTTTATTAGCAGTATTTGTATTACGGTAGTCACAAGAGACCCTAATCAAACTGGGGCCCTCTTGCACTAGACACTGTCCAGATGCATAATATAAAACAGCTCTTCCTTTTAAGAACTTAAAGGCTTGCAGATAAGCCAGAGCATGGGAAGGGAAAACCAGACACAAAGTGGGGAAATGCCATGACCTGCCTGAAGTTTTAGAAGACAACTGAGATCCCGTAGGTCTCAGTTTAGAATTATTGGACTGTATCTTCTTTATGACTGGAAAATGATGTATGAGGTCCTCAGCAGTGAGACATCAGCATATGGCCTTCAGCAGAGCCATGCTGCCTTGTCCCTGCAGAGGATCTGGGGGAGTCTTGGCTCTGGCATAGGGGGGCTAAGCAACTCAGCAAAAAAGAAAACACTTGTATTGGAAGATGCTCAGGATGCTTGAACAGAGAGCTCAGAAACGTTCCCGACTTACAGTGACTTTATAAGAAGGCATGTCATACCCTTTCAAACGAATAGAAAGTATGAGCCAGAATGGCAGGAAAATACGGCTTATTTCCAGGCAGTACGCTAGCACGTTGATTAGAGTCCAGATGAAGATAAAAAGGCTAGAGACCCAATGCACAGTGCTGGAATTGTACGTTTCTGTAGAAGATCTAATGTATTCATGCTGTCAGGTCACATACATTAGACCTAGAAACCTGATGTTTTCTTTCTTCCCCCCCCCCCACTTTTTGGAAACACTTTGAGCAAATATATTGAATGAGACATTTGCAAGCATGGAGCCCATTAATAACACAAGCCGAATGCAATGCTGCAGTCTCATTCATACTGCTCTTGGGAGCCAAGGAAATTAAAATCCTATACGTTTCTTTTCTGCACTGGGGAAATCAAAGCCAAACCATGAGATGGGGCTGATTAGAGACAGGTGAAATGTCTGTTTGTTTTTAAAGCTTTACAGCTCTCATTTTGATAGTCCCCGGATTTTCCAAGCGCAATACTTATTGTATTCCCCACGCCACGGACTTGTAAGACTGCGAACCTGTAGTCCAATTCGTGTTAAAATAACAATAACAAAAATTAAAACCTTCCATGAGTCTAATAGAATAAGGAAACAGTAAAACAGAAAATAATTATGAAATTTTGCATATGCATCTATTGTGTGCATCAGATTAACTCAACTATATATGGATATGTTGTTACGGTATATAACAAACCTCTTATTCAAGGTGCACAGAGCCATGTTTGTGCATATATAATCCTCGGTACTGATCCTTCTCCAAGCAACCACTGTACATCAGGATGCAGATGTCCATTAGCTGAGTATTAAGTGGGCAGGCAGACATCAAAATGACTTTGTCACGAATTTGACGCTCTCATCTAAATAGATATAAACAGTCATACCACTTGGCATTTTGTAACTGCTTCCTCCAGTCAACCTCCTATGATATCCTAGACTTGCTAAGGTTCTTTTTATTGCTGCCATCTGATTGTATAACTCTCCACTGATAGCAGTTCTTCATATTGCATTGATTATAAAGAGAACAGGAAAATGAACAAAATGTACTCACTCTGTTTATAGTTTGAACTATAATTTTGTGGCCCTCCTTGGACACCTTAAAAGAAGAATCAGATGCACTTTTCTCCATGTTTGGCAACACCCTCATAATTTGGCTGGGAGCTGTGTCCAAGTTTACTCAGCTCTTGTGCTTGCCCGCTTTCACGAATGGCTTTTTTTAGGACATGGGAGACGGACAGGGCTCCTAGTGCAACTGCTGAGACACAGCAGGAGCCTCTATTAAATACAAAATTTCCAAAGAAGAAAGGTTATTTATCAACTCCTCATCACCACCCACTGGTGTGTGATTGGGGTATGAAGGTTCAGACATTATATATGAGGGAGGTGGATGATGATGTACTTGGAAGAGATTATATTTATCCTCCTAGTTAGGAGCATAAGGCTATTACTATTCATCAAGGTAAGCGGGGTTCATAGCCTGCTTTTACTGACAAAACCCTACTCCCTTCCCCACTCCAACATGCTGCAAGCCTTGTCTTTTCTTGATTCGAAGGGCAGAGATGGACAGTTGACTGATTTTCAGCTGCAGAAAAAGGTATTTTCTTGCTTTGCTGTACTTCGGTCCATTCAGTAGTGAATGAATCAAGACTGCAGCAGCCTGACAAGTTAGAAGTTTAAGGTAGAGTGAAACTGATTTTTTCAGAAGCTGAAAGAGAAAAAAAAAAAAATTATCATCTCTCCTTCCATGCTAAGAATTCCTATGTAAATTGAACTATTTTTTATAAAATAACTTACTTGTTTTAATGCCAAGTGGTAGAAACCTCTTCTATATAGCAAGGAAGACCCTTTGACCAATGTATTAACTACTTAAGAAGCTGGTGCTTGTCTTGCACAATTTCTCAGATATAAAGAGGAAGGAAGAAAGTAGTTTGGTGAAACTGTAACACTGAGAATGCAATTCTGTGCAAACTGGGCTAGAATATTTTTTTTACTAGGTTCAGAGCCAAGACAAAAGATTGCATGAGGCTAATCCCAAAACGAAAGACCACCCTGGTTTATCCTCATGCAATACTGATGGAAAGCGTGCACCGAAGTTTTTGTGGGAACGTGAGTTTTTCCTGTATCACTATCAAATTTCTCTGTATATGGCTGTGTAAAAAGATTAATTAGATGAAAGGAAAATTAAACCCAGGCTCCTCAGTTTCCCTGTTTGCTGAATGGCCAGTGCACTAGTCCTGTTTTTGTTTTGTTTCCATGGTCTTTGTTCACTGAGGTTTCTCTCGAGGAGATTTCACAGCATTTTTTCCTGGGCCAAAAAATCCATGGTCCATTAGCTGTTATCAGCTCAACGATGGGCTTTAACTGCAGAGAGGGAGATAAGGCTAGATAATGGGAAAAAAACCCAAACCATGAACAAAATATTGCAATACTAAGGGTACTGGAGAGCTAGAAAGCTGTAGGATGTCACTTGTGGATGTTCAGAAGGGACCAGCCTAACTCTCATCAGTATGGATGAACCTGCCTTTGGTCAAGCTACCAACTGCATAGTCTCTCAAGACTTTGTCCAGTCCTATTTTCTAAGGCAGGGCAACATTTGTCACTGGCAAAATAAAGATTAAATAAAGCATGAGTAATGTGTATGTAGATCTGGAAGATATCTTGGCACCGAGATCAATTTCCTGCTCCGACGGATTTAGAAGTGCTCAGGTTCCTGCTGCGGCTGGAAAGTTGTTTCAGAACATCTTTCCTGTGATGCTCAGAAACCTTCTTCATGTTTCCACCCTCTATTTACTCACAACCAGTCTGATTCAGGGCCAACATTGTCCTTTAGCTTAAATAATTATCTCCTGTCCCTGGGGGTTTACCTGGACTATTTATAGAAAGCAATACTTTTCCTAGCCTTTTCCTCCTTTCCCTAGCCTAAACAATGCTATTTTCGTTTCTTCTCCACCACCCTGACTGCCCCACATCTTCCTCTGCACCTGCTCCATCGGCTGGTCCCAGTGCCCCGCTCAAGGCAGGGACCTTCCTCCTCCCTCCTGAAGGCACCGACTTCACATGCGCCTCGATCTTCAGCTCTCGTTACACCCGCGGTTCACTTATCATGTGATCCTTAATACAGCCACATCTTTCTTTTCCTTTTCCAGCTGCAATTTTTTGAGCCCCGTTTATCACAGAAGCCTCTGCCATTTGTCCCTCACCTCATTCCCATGCCATCTTTGTCAGCAGCAGGAGGTCCATGGTACAGTGGTACAGAGGTGCTGTTTTGGGATTTCTATTTCTATGACAATATAATTTTCCTGATTTATTATCAAAATCCTATAAATAGGCCACTGACACCTCAGCCTGGGCTCGTTATCTGTGATCCCTTTACAGCCCGTGGGAAGGCGCAGGTTCGTCTCGCCCTCAGACCCGCGCCTACAGTCGGTCAGAGCGAAAATTTTGGAGGTGTCTGTTTTTCTTCAGGAATATAAAAGGAGGCCAGGACATGAGTCCAGGATTAGTCATCTATCTTTTAGACAACCTGAAGTCAGATAAAATGAATATAAGTATACACGTCAACAAGGCAGTGGTGACTTTTAGGTATGCCAGTTCTATCTGCTGAGGAACTGCAAATAAATACCTTTTCTGAAGATGACATTCTGCGCCATTTGTTTGGGCACCTGCATATGAAAATAAAATGAGGATTACAACCCTCCCCAGCATTATCCAAAATCTGCTCTTTTTACAGTCTGGTATCGACTACAAGAAAGTGATTTAACACTTCTGAAAATGCCTCTTCTTATATCTGAAAAAATGTGGTGAGTTTGAGGCTGGTCACTGTTAGCGGTGGGCTAGACACGTCCTTGCCCTACTCTTACAACAGATCCACCAGACCAAGGGCTGAAGAAATACCCGTTTCCCAGGACCCCATCCGGGCATCTCTGCTCTGATCAGGATGGACTGGTCCTCAGTTTCCCCCGCCGCGACCGCCAAAGGGGGCTGCACCCCTTCACTCTTGTCCTCACAAAACCCACACGTCAGGCCAGCATCACCAGCTAAGCGAGAGGCGTGTCAATCCTTGGGCTGTTTGTTGTGGTGGAATCTGGGTAAGAAAAGGGACTTGGAGTTCACGATGGAAAATATTTCTGAGAGCAGTTACTCTGGGGAAGCAGCTTTGCTCAGCAAGCGTAGGAATTATTTCGGTATACAATAAATCTCCGTGGTTCCGCAGTCTCACTTGTGAGCTCTCCCAACAAGCATCCTCCCCGGTCCAGATCCTGACAGGTTTAGCTTCAGAAACCGTGTCTAACTGGGCTGTTATGAATTCATTAAATTTTTCCCTTTTCCCCTGTTACTTACATAAGCCTTCCACGCTATGTAAACTGAAAATATGTCAACCGAAAACATCGCTTTTTGTTTATAGGGAGAGAGAGATTGTTCCACGTACACCTAGGAACAGCTTCATCCTAGACATCATGTTTCCTTCGAAGTGTCTCAAGTCAGGCCACCAACTTGGGAACCTCCTGCTAGGAATTTTGAGCCCTTCCCCTCAGTATCCCCCCAGGCAGCTGCCCGAAGAAAACTCCCCGCTCCTGGCAGCGTTATGGCATGGGCAAACTGATGACTCAGGAGAAGAAAAACCAGCATCCCGATTATAAAGTTTGCCAACAAATGTGACCCCGCTGGCAGAGGACTGGCTTCACTTGGCTTTCGAGGCAGTCGCTCGCTTAAGGCCAGCGGTGAGTTAAGAACGGCTCAGACCTCTTCGGATAACTTCAGCGAGAGTCTGCTGGCACGCTTCAGTACAGTGGAAACAACACAGAAATATTTCAGGGTAGATTATTAGCAGAATGGGAAAAAAACCTACAGATGCGTAGTAATTAATCTTGTCTCTTGAAATTTGCTTATGCTATCTTTTTCCTTCTTTAACCTTTGTTTAAAATCTTCAGCGGGGGTGGAGAGCTGGGAGGACATTTTAAAAACGTGTCTCAGTCCTGAATGCATTTCTGAAACACAAGAAAGCAAAACCAAAGCGTTTTGAGCCTGACCGTTCATGAGTGCCACCTTGTTTTCAGACGATCAGTTAAATGCAAGTCCAAATGTTAATCCTTGCACAGCTGAATATTCAGCTTCTTTAATTTACTAGATCTTCAGTTTGTGCTTTACTTATATCAGTGGACTTAGGTCAGCTGCACCGCTTAGTGCTCTGACTAAAGATTATTTAGAAATCAGTATTTTCATTGGATGCACAGGATTTTTGAGTGGGGAAAGGGTGCATGTGTTTGCTTCAACAAACAGTTATTTGCAGCAAGATGGCAGATACTCCCCTGCAGAAACTGATCTTTATGGAAAACACCAAGGAGTTTTTGGAAAAAGCGCAACATATTTTATTTGAAACCATCATAGCGAGTTTTTCCCACTCAGCTTTGTCAGGAGTATCTTTAAATAGGAAGTACTGCTTTCTATAGACGGTTTGAGTTAATCATTTCCCCTTACAAACACACTGGGAGACACGTTTAGTCGGACGCTTGGAGAAGCGGCTCGGCACGATGTGAACGGAAAGCTACTGGACTGGAAAGAGGAGCAGAGCCCGCAGTCAAAAACCGCAGGGCTGTGCATGACCTAGGAAGGAAGCACAAGGATGTTTCCGAAACCCATCGCATATAATAATTCACTTTAATCTTCCGTTGTTGTCTTGCCTCTATGGCAGGGAAATAAAAATGAAAAAACTCCAACTGAGATTTACTAGAGCAAACTGCCTGCCGGCTTTCTGGCTGTGGGCGGTCGGGGCAGGGCTCTCCGGTAGCACGTACTGCGGATGAAGAGCTGCCTCGAGGACAGCACGGAACGAGCTGCGCTGGGCCACGCAAACCTTTGATTTTCCCTTTGGAAAAGGACTGGGGCACATTATTTCAACAGGCCAGTGTTGGACCACCTGTAAGGAGAAATAGCCGTCCTGCTCCCAGGGCTGTGGACCCCTTCTCTCCCAATACCCTGAAATGCAAAAATCCCCCTACTAAAGTAATTTTCGAACAAATAAAGACCTCGTTTCATGCAGTGGAGGAGAGACTGTGTTCCTAGCAGGGATATGGGACTACCAGCTTCGGTGAACAATTTTTCAGCCTCTAACAGGTGGACACCACCAAACGCTTCTGAAATTCCCCTCTTTTTTGGTACGTCTCAAATTGCACTGAGCTGTAGATGCCTGGCGGACGTCTTCTGAGAGCAAAACAACCAACAACAGACATTTCTTGGTTTCCATAGCCTGGAAATGCAGCTAGTGTTACCAGTCCGGAGAGCGCCGTTTGCCAAGAGGTGAAAAGCAAATTGCTATTTAAGACATCATCAAACTCCCGTTGGGCCTCATCACCTCCGACAGATTTGTGAGTCACTAAGAGGAAGTATTTTACTGCTATCCTGTTTGGTCAGCAGGTGGAAGGGAAATAGCTCTTGCAAACCCTGGAAAAAATTAATTTAACAAGACTTAAATTTCAGCATAGTCTTAGTGCTTTCAGCCTCACTGATAGTTTCATATAGTGCCAGCGGTTTTCTGGGTATTTTACAGAGGAAGACAAGACAAGATCCTTGGCATAAAGAAATTTTTTTTACCCTATACAATTTTTGTGCTACTTCCAAACTTCTTGTCCAGTAATATCTCCCTAACAAACCTAAAGAGCTCTTTTCTCTCGTTAATTTTTCCTCCAGTGTTTCAGAATTCCTATTTCTACTCTCCAAGAAATTTTGCTGCAAGATGAGAACTATCACATTTTCTTAAAACTGCAGGGTAGGATTTAAAAAGGACCTTGGTAGTTCATAAACTTTGCAAAAGGGATGAAACTCACCCATAAAGAAAAAAGAAATTGCAGACATCTCTCTTTTTCATAATCCAATGAAAATAGGATAATGAACATTGCTGAAGAAATCTGAGAAAATTATTTCCCAATAGGATTTTAGGAAATAAAAAAAAAAAGGTACCATTTCTACAGAGAACATTTCCTAGCTGGAACCTCAGCTGGTTAAATTGCTAGTGGACAAGTTATAATATCCCCCTCTTCATGAGACTTTTAAGAAAATTAACTCTTCCGCTCTAACGTTAACTTGTTTGCCAAATTCATTTCCAGGGTCTCGTGTTCTTTTGCTAAAAACTTCACCAAGATTCAGCAAGGTGAGAAGTGAGTGTCAACACTGCAAGACATGGTGATGATATACAGCACCCAAACTGGGACACCTCGCTGGGCGCTCTGGTTTCCCTCCACTTCATCCCAACGTCGAGGGAACAACGCTGGCAGCTTTGATGCTGCCATCTCTGCTTTCCCCCGTGACACATAACCCGTGAGTGAGCCGGTCTGTTGGTGAGGTTTCCCTCCTTGGTGATGAGGAAGACCTCAAGTGTGCACAAAAACCATCCAAGAGAGGAAGGAGAGGAAGGCTGTGTGTTTTCGAGAGAACCCCATAATGGAGAACAAGCCTCGAATGTCCACCAAGCATTCAGAAGGCACTAATTACATTTAGACCTGACCGACGTCTGTCTCTTGTATCACCATTGCTGGTCTTCTGCCTTCCTCATTATAGTCCTCTAAAAGGCGTAATCCAGCTCCCTAACCAAGCTTTGAATATAAATTAGCTTTAAAGACCTTTTAGAGCCAATTTTTCTCACTGTTTATACATTTCTGGTTCAGAAATGAAGAAATGGGTCCATTGTTCAGCAAAGTATATAAAAACTCTAAAGTTTCCCTAAAGATGTTCCAAAGTGATACATGATCTTGGGTGCTCAAATCTGAGACATATAAGAAATGTTTTAAAGTATTCTTAAATAAATTAAGTCACTGGGTCAATTCCAGCCAAGCTGATGAGAGAACAACGTCTAATATAGAGAACGACCCCCTGACCTCATCATGCGCTTGTTTCGGTAACTACATCCAAAGAGAGGATTTTGGAAAGTCCTGCAATGTTTTGACACACACACAACACACATTTCATTTTCAGGTTCCACCTGGGACTTGTAGTAGCTGCACAGCAAGGAGAGCAATTGTTTTTGTGGTTTCTTTCTGGCTCGGACTACAGTCTGATGCACCAGAAGTCTTACGAGAAATTCTGCTTTGTTGGGATTTCCTGCGTGATTCTGCACACAAAAGCAGCCCAAGCGATTCAGCTGACACAGTTGTTGGAACCTGCAGATGATTTTCCCAACACAGATTGATTTGGGAACCTCTGCTTTTCACCCACTACTCTTTGTTACATCCTACGTACTTCCTGTATGATATAATTTGGAGATATTTTTTTACGAAGCATCGCTAAGTGTTATGAAGTGCCATTGTATTCTGCTAAAGCACTGCCAGCCCAGGGAGAGCTATATTTCAACTGCCAGGAAGAGACTGCAAGTTACTGAGATTTAACAAGTTACCATGCAGCAGCTGAGCTGTAGGAAATCTCCGTATGTGCCTTTTTTTGTGTTTCCTACATCTGTGGCAAATGCAAAACAAGGCATCTTGTTTTAAGCCGGTCTCGCTGTACGCTGAACAAAGCTACCTCGCAGTGACCCCAGACCACGCTTGCACACACGTGCAGCTGGCGCGTAGGACCCGTCAGCCACGGGAACGTGGGGCTGAGCACCCTACGTTACACCCTGAAGTCTGAAGGAGAATCAGCACGTCGCTTCGCATACAGGTGAGCAGAGGCAGCGACCTTTTATCACCCCTAACAGCAACATCTTCAAGCACCAGCTCGTACTTCACGACGAGACACGACGCCCTGTGCCCACCACGGAGGCGTGTGCCATTACCAGTCTGACACCTCACTCTCTTTAAGTATGTCCTCGCTTATATAGTGCTCAGCAAATCGCCGTAATGCCTCAGCCGCTGCTCTTTCCAAAAGCAAAAAAAAAACCAACCCCACCCCAAAACCCAACGCCAACCCCAACCCATGTGGCTGTCGGACTGGGAGGTTTGCCAGACAAAAACCTTTCACTCGCTAAGGGATGTGCGTGGGGCATTTTCATGCTGATGCTTAGACCACTGCTACTCCGCGTGGTCTTTAATTTCCTCAGCATCACCTGCACCCTTCGTTTCCACTGCCGGAGCAAAGCCCTGCACCAGCTAGGAGCACGGGGGAAACAAAACAAAGGAAAAAATGCACTTGTAAAGCAACGTTAGGACAAGTTTTCCAGTAGGAAAATATTCAGCTTGCATGAATAGGAAAAACTCTTGATGAGAAAAAGTACCCCCCAAAAGAACCCAACCAGCAAAAACCATACAAAGAAAAAGAAAAGCTAAAGTGCACTGATTACAGTGAGTAAATGGGAATCATTTTGGGATCGAGAACACATTAATGGACTTAGCAAATGAAAAGGAAAGAGATTTTTTTCTTTCACCGGCCTCGTTTTATTTGCACATTGAAGAGGTGAAAGCTGACCGGCTAGTGCTCTGAGACCACCCTGGAAGTAGCTTGTGTTTTTCCTGATGAACGTCCGTTTTGGACAGTAAGGCTGATGCATCTCTCTGTAAAGCCCAATGGGAGAAATGCTGCCGTGCGGAGGTACGGAGCGGGCACTTGGGAAAGCTGGGTCCTGGGGAGTGGAGAGGTGAGGTCTTGCCTTAGGAGAGCGGGAAGGAACAGGTTTCTCCTCAAAAATCTCTTTCAGTTCCTATTTTAAGACTTTTATAGAGTTTTGATATGGTGTTGGCGTTGGCACATTTTTTCCCCCAAATAAAGAGCTGAAATTGAAAAAAGCCAGCTGGCCAAATATCCCAGTTTAATTGCAGTAAGATATGGAACTGAACAAGTTAAATCTGAATTACTGCAATATTACTCCTAAAAGGTTTACTGTATGGTGTGAGTCACAGTGTGGTTTGGTCTTTTGTCTATGCAGAGTTTGCAACTTTTTTTTTTTTTTTTAGAAGCAGAAGAGTCATCAAAGCAAATTGGACCGACGGCTTTATCAAGTCCAGAAAGGCAAGCCTGGCAGTCCCATACGCCTATCGATCCCACAGAAGGTGAGAAAGCCCTGCGGAAGCACGTCCCCGCTTGGACAATGATATCCTTTCGAGGAAAATTCTTCCCTGATCCTTGCTTTAAAGAAGTGATTTGAGATTAATGTAAAGACCATTTGTCATTTTGGTTATAAGAAATGCTAATGGCTTTACCAGCTTCTTGCATTTTCTACAAATTAAGCTTGTACTGTGAACTTTTTTGTTAAGCACAAAACAGTAAAGAAATAGTCCCCTCTAAATGGCAAAGACCAAACTGAGTCACTCATCAATTCACTGCTGATTGTCAAATGTGTTTATTGCATGGGAGAATTGATAACCTGTAATAAGATGTGATGGATTTAGCCAGCTGCGTTTCTGGTTTGTTTCAGGCTGGTGTTTGTCCAACAGAAACCAAGAGAGTTACATGAGTACCAAAAAAAAAAGAAAAAGAAAGAAAAAGTACAGTAGTGTTGATTCAGCACTGGTGTATTTTCTTTTCCTGATTATTTCTGTAATAACAAGTGTCTGATAAGTGGGTTAAAGACTGACTGAAGGAGATGGGATTGGAAAAGAATCGCCATTATGTTTGTTGATATTCCTCCAGTTAATTTGAAAAGTAGGCAAGTCATGGAATAATTTAGACCGGCAACATATTTCATGAGACTCGCCTTCTCAAGCTAAAAAAAGAGAACACGCTGTCCGTATTAGTAAGCACGCAATGTATTGAGATAAGTAACTGGAGTCAGAACGAGTGCTGCCTACGTGAGAAATAAATGGAGACAGAATCCGCAGTGGAAAAAGCGTCTGCTGCTTGCAGGCGTTTGCATTGCCCGCGGCATTAGAGCAGCGCAGCGTGACAGTCATCGGTTGCAAAACCCTGGACACAGATCCCTGCGCTTGTCCGTCTCTCAGGTGACGGGATCGTCTCTTGCTGTCCTTCCCCTTTCGGCTGAAGCTGGAGGTGCCGGCGCAGCCCTCTGCCTTCGGGACACGGCCACTGCCCTGCTGCTGAGCCCTCCGCGGCACCGGCCTGGCCACGGCACACGAGCACAGCCAAGGGACACGGTGCAAGGAGCCAGCTCAGAGGTTCAGCTACCAAAACCAGAGAAGCGCCCACGGGGGAGACTTTCAGCTCCTGATGTATCAAGGCCTGAGGACAGTGTGGTGGCACCCTCATCTGGTCATCTTCTCTTTATTTTTCCTCTTTTATTAGCAAATTTTCTCCTACCAAAATCCTGCCAAAAAAGTTATCCACCCCAAATACTGGGAACGCTCACATGATATTTGCAGCTGACCACATCCTCCCCAATCTTTCTTCATCTTGGCATATGCAGCTTATGAGCTTGCAGAGAACAATTCACCTCTTGCCCAATGCAACTTGTATTCAACCACCATTCCCAAGCACTCCGGTTAAAATTGGGCATGATTTGTGAAAAACTAGTATGGTCTTAAAAACCAAAGATGCTCTGATGATGCCTGACTAATGAATGTGTGGTGGCCAAAACCAGCTAATGAGACATGACCACGTTAGTCCTACAGAAATCGTGGTGATTAATCATACAACCAGATGAGCATACATAATGATAGAAGGCAATGGACAACTTCACAGAAGACTCAGATACCTTCCTGGAGGATGATGTGTACGGGACACAAGATTACTGAGCTTCATGCACTGCGCTTCATGAAGGCCTTTGATCTGTGCCACAAGGGGTTAGATTAGAAAAGGCATGAAATGTATACAGTCTCTTCAAATTGCAGGAAACCTTTTCCTTGATCACAAAAGAAGACATGAATCAAGAAGATTTCCTTAAGGAAAATCTCAAAGTTCAGGTTTTGACAGTGCCCTCAAATACAATTAGGATGTGGTGAACCTTGGTTTGCTCTTGAATTCACCTGTGTGGACTGAAATTGGAAACAGAAACACTACAGCAGCTTCCTGCACATTTTTTCAGCCTGGATTTCATTAATATCTTCCCCGAGCTGGGATTATTTTGCTCATGTACGGTGTTCAAATCTGTTCAGGCTTTGTTTGGAAGCAGAAAAATACTCCTAATGGAGGCATCCTGTATAACCTAATAGAAAATGATAGTGTTCAACAGTTGTTTTTTTTTTAAAAAAACATTAAAATTTAATACATAATCATATCCCACTACGGAATTCTACAGGAGTGTTAAAAATAACCCAACAGGAAGCATAAAAGCACTTATTAAACTCTACAAGTATTTACAGTAATTTCTGCATAGGACTCTATTAACTTTCCATGGCACGCTCAGTCCCATTTCTACCAAGTTCCACCGAATTTTTCCAAAATGGTCAGCTCTTTCTTTCCAGTTTCAATGAAGAAAGAAACAAAGCAGCCTGCTTCTTATCTGAGATCTGATTAGATCAACACCGGTGGCTGCAAAACACAGCACCAGACCCTCACCTAGTGAAACGCAGCATAAATCTGTAGCCTCCAAATCCGGGCTCAGGGACTCCAGCTCCTCCTCTGCCTACCTCAGTATAAATCCATGTGTCTCCTGCTTTTGGCTCTCATTCACCACTTAGTCAACTTGCAAAGCTATTGTTTTGAACTTTGGTATAGTTTAGTAGCTGTAAAATTAGCCGTGTGAGTTCATAACTTATGGGAGGGGTTCCTGAGATGTTATTCCCTCTAACGCTTTCTGTTGGAGATGGATGGGACGGCCAAGGGCTGAGGTCATTGATGCTTTGTGTTTCGCGGGAGAGGGGGAATTTGCGGCGCTTTCCAGCAGACGGTCTCCCAGTGGCTGTCAGGGTTATGCAACTGGACGTCTCCATGGTGCCCTGGAAAGCTACAGCCCATCTCCGCTAGAGATGCTCTTTCCGAAATAGACTCTGTCTTTCAAAGAATGACACTTTCTGACTTCCCAGACACAAAGGCACAATCGTTTCCATTACAGAGCTTGTCTCACCACCCCAGGTTGTGCTGGCCCCGAGGAGCTGATGTCTATAGAGACCATGCAACTGGGCTGTGAAGATGGGTCACGCTCTGCACAGTCAGTTGCCAAAAATACTTCTGGGAACAAAGACGCTCCTTGATTTTTCTGCAACTGAAGTAAGTCTTAGACAAAAAACCCAGAGGGAGCTGTTGGCACACATCACGCAGCCATCAGACACGAATCCTGCTCGCAGATCAAGCCAGCTTCTTGACAGACAGGAGTTTAGAAACTATTTAGCACATGAAAGCTGGTAAATGTGTGTGTGTGTATGTATGTATGCACATGAGAGACTTATGCATAGGGAAACTGGGCTAGGCATACCATTTTCCAAAGCTGAAAATGTGTCACTCAGCCATAATTGCTAAACTGAGAGCAATCAAAATGATTGCTTTAAAGATTGTGATAGGGAGTTCAATGAAGGCTCTTAGAGCTACTTATACCCACAGTTGTGGTTTTACTGGCTAGTGGCTGAATAGATGTAACTGCATGAAACTGGTGAATGACAGTATATTCTTTTCAAACCTTCACTCAGTAACATACTGTCTTTGCAGACTGCAAACTTCCCAGTAGATGAGGGTGCCTTTTGCGTACTGGAGTGTAAACAGATGCTCCCCTGCAATTAATTCTAGAGGGGTTGCACATTTGCATTGATTTTTCACTTGCTAGTAGAGTTCCTCTGAATTACCCCCAGGCAGTAACTTTGCTGGTTTGAGAGCACAAAGCTGAAGCAGGAAATGTTTTCAGCACAGTTGCTCATTATTTTGCAAACGTCCTTGGGACAGGCGACCTGCCCACAGCTACTTTGTGAACCACCAGCATGGGCGATGTCACTTGAATACCGCTGAGCTGAGAAATAAACTCCCTAAGCTAAACACAGGCCGGGGATCAAAGGCATTTTGGGGATCTGCTGTTATCTTTGGTGTATCTTCAGCAACTGCTCAGCTCTTCCTGGTGAACGATGGGTGTCCCTGCGATGCCAGCTGCCGTGAAAGGGATGGGTGTTCAGGAAATCACGGCACAGCGATGACAAGGAAGCTTTGACTTTTCAGTGTTGTATCGACTTGCCCGTTAAGTGCTTGATGGACTTTGGTTTTCTCGGATGAGTTTTCTGCTTGGCACTTCCTCTTACCTCTAAGCTACGCTGTGTGTTATACAACTTTGCTTGGCTTTCATCTAGCCCTGGCTTCACCACAGGAAAAAACTTCATATCAACAGGCCAGGTATATAATAAGGTGTGTTCCCCTTGAGTTATTTATTAACTAAGATGACATCCCTTGGCAAGGCAGCAATGCTTCATCTCAGGCACAATTCCTTAAAAAGCAGCTGCCCTATTTTCCAGATGTAACTTGTGCTTCTAAAAGTTGGATTTCTGCTTCCAAGTGCCGGGTTTGCCGCTCAGACCGCAGAGGACGGAGGCAGGCACGGGAGAGCGAATCCCCGCCGCACCCCGTTGTGTTTGCAAAGGGAGCGCGTGTCCGCTGCCTCCCAGGGACCCTGCCGTGCGACACCCCTTATATCATGCCTATTCCCCAATCTGCATCAGTTGTTGCTTCTCCTGCCTCTGAAGGAGATGTGGGAGCACCCTTGATAAACTCATTAACGTAAATTAGTGCAGAATGCCATTTGCATGAGATGGCTTCGGTGCTGCGCTCGGAGCAGCCATTGTTTGTCACAGCAGCACCGTTCTCCTCTGCGAGCCGCGGGCACCCGCACGCTGCCCTGCACCCGGGGACGCCGGCAGCACGCCTTCCTCCTCCTCCTCCCAGAGGAGAGATGTCATTGTCACACGGGGTGTCTTGACGGGAACGTCTGCCACCTTGCGAGACACGCTGCTTGTGTCACTTCAGGGAGTGAGGTGGGACGGGTACACACGTACCAGGATGCTCTGTTGGGCTTTGTCCCTTGCTTTTCAGGGCTTTTGGAGCAGGCGTGTCACCTCCTCACAGCACTCCATCTCCATCTCATGTTGTCCTGGTTTCAGCCAGGGTAGAGTTAATTTTCTTCACAGAAGCCAGTGTGAGGCTGTGTTTTGGATTTGGGATGAGAAAATGTTGATAAGGTGCTGATGCTTTGGGTTGTTGCTGAGCGGTCAAGGACGGTCCAGCTTCTCGTGCTGGGCTGCCAGCGAGCAGGTGGGGTGCCCGGGGAGCTGGAGGGGACACAGCCAGGACAGCTGACCCAGGCTGGCCAGAGGGATATTCCATACCATATGACAACATGCCCGGTATATAAAGCTGGGACGAAGGAGGAGGAAGGTGTGGAGGGACGTTCAGAGTGATGGCGTCTGTCTTCCCAAGTAACCGTTATGTGTGACGGAGCCCTGCTTCCCTGGAGATGGCCGAACCCCCACCTGCCCATGGGGAGTGGTGAACAAATTCCTTGTTTTGCTTTGCTTGCGTGCGCGGCTTTTGCTTTCCCTATTAAAACTGTCTTTATCTCGAACCATGGGTTTCCTCACTTCTACTCTGCTGATTCTCTCCCCCATCCCACCGTGGGGCAGTGGGTGAGCGGCTGCGTGGGGCTTGGTTGCCGGCTGGGGCTAAACCACGGCACATGTGTGCTTCTTTTACCATCCCACACATACTACAACAGGCTTCAAAACCCCCAGAGGGTACTTCCACGAACGCACAGGAAGAGTTGTGTAGCAAATGCAAGTGATAACTTGTTTTTTGATTTTATACTCTCCATAAAAGTCCATTCCATCTTGGAAGGAGAAACAAAGTAGTGGTGAATCCAACTGTATCCCTTGGAAATCACCCAACTGACTCCAGAGGAGGATCAAGTCTCCCTAATGTAATAAAGCAGACAAACGAAAAAAGATTCTATAACCGAGGTGAAGTCCAAATTTCCTCCATGTCAATGGGAAAAGTCACTGGCCTCTAGTCAAAAGTATGTTCTGTGCTGACCAAATAAGTAATGCACAGGATCAGGAGCTGAGCAGTTTTGGAAAGATTGTACAGTGGGAGAATAAAGGGCTAAACCGATAATCCTATCAGGAAAATATAACTTAATCTGGAGCTACATATGAAAGATCAAATCCAAATCATAGCAAATTCACCAAATTTGCCTCTATCTGCTTCTCCTGCTGACAGAGGAATTGGCTGCCCAACATTTTATGTCTGGTTACCTGCATTACAAGTGAAGTGCATGGCTTCTCTTAGAAGAGAACCTTTCCCTCCCCCCGCCCCCTGAAAGTTTAATCCCCATAAGAGGATTCCTGTCCTGTCCTTGGCAGAGTCAGAAATCGGGCTTTGCACATCACCCTTCGCAGCAAAAGGAGCTTCTACACGACTCACCTCTGCATGCCGGTGCTTAGCAGGAGCTCCTTGCACGAAGCTCCTCGGGCTCACTGGGGAACTAAGCCGAGCTTTGCTCCAGTTTAGTGGCCTTTTCTTTAACTTTTTTTCCATTTCTTTGCTCTTGTTTCTGTTTCTCCTAGAGACTCCTCATGGCCCGTTAATGGCACGTGTATGGGAATTAAGCCTTTTGGGTGCTGAATTCGAATATGCTCCATTATGCTGACTCTGAGCCGCAAAGACCTCCGCGAGGGCTGGGGCCAGCTGGCCTGGCAGCATGGTGACCTGTGGCACCGGGCTTAGAGATGCCCAAGTCACAGGGTTTTACTTTAGTGGATGAAAGAAGAGCAAGCCTCAGACCACCCGTGTCCTGGAAGGAGTAGTTCCACTGAGCCTGGCTTAAAGTTGTATCACATCTACGAGGAATATAACTGAAAACATAGATGCTTATCTAAGCAAGCCCTCAGGCACGCACAGCAAATAAAAAAAGCCATTCATTCACTCGCCTTTGCCGTCACTGAAGGAAGCTCACTGACTCTCCGCGGCAAACGAGCTGTTTTACAGGAGCGAGGATGTCGGCACGGGATTAACTCTTTCTTTTGCCCGGGATGCGCATTGCTCTCCGGTGCGAGTCCCTGCAGCTGCCCCGGTCTGGAAGCCGCAGCCTGGATAATGGAGCCAAGAGGCATTTGAAGGACACGAGAGGACGCACGGGAGCTCACTAGGGAGAGCAGCACAGGCCACTGAGAGACCTCCGGACAGCTTCATCGCATACCTGGAGGAGAAGAAAAACACTTGGATGGATTTTATTTTCACTTCCTTTAAAGAGACCCCTTTCTTCAAAGGCGCTCTCTAGGACTCCTTCTGCAGGAGCAGCACAGCTTCGGCTCGCCCCCAAAGCGCCGGGACCCCCATTCCCAGCAGAGGGGAGGGTGCCGGGCAGTCGGAGAGGAAACACCCCACCGCTGACGCGGCTGGAGGACATGGATGCTGCAAAGACACGGACACTTCCTAAAGGGCAAACAGGAACAAGCTGGCCCTGAGCTGCTCGTCTTCCACTGACGCTGGCAACCTGCTTTCCCATTCAGCAGTAAAAGTTATAAACAACTTGTATCGGGGGAAACAGTAGGTTTAAAGACAAAGCCTAGCGAAAGAAAAGTGGGAGACTCATGCCTGGTACGATGGTACATGATGTTCTGTGAGCCCTGACCGTCCTCAGCAGCTTTCAGAGTCCTCTGTGGCACCGGATCTGTCCTTAACGCTGTTTGCAAAGCATCTGCTGCCCTGACGGTGCTGTGAGTATCGAGGAAGGACAAATACAAAACAGGCTTCAGCCACTCTGGGGTTTGAAGCCGCTCAGTAAAAATAAGGTGAAGCACCACTCAGCTCTCTGCTGGGTGGAAGCAGTTCTTGGAAACGAATGAAAGAAAATAAAGTGCATGTTCATTTGCGCGGTACATCGCAGAAAGGCTTTTTGAGAGGAAAGCATTCAGATCCCGGGCTTCGTAGCGGCAGCTATGAAGTCACCTCCTTGCTCCAAGGCTCCGTACATCCCTAGGGTATAGTTGGCCGCAATAGCATGGCCACATCCCACCCCGCGACACTGGGAAGGGTCGTCGGTGGGCTGCGGGAACGTGCTACCTGTGACTACGTGCCAGCAGGACGCAGCGTGTTTTAACGCGATGCAAGCGGCGCGGCTGCTAGAGATCACCCAGACGCCAGGACCCCAAGCGCTGTCTCAGCGCTGGGCTTTAACCAAAATGCACTCTAAAAAGGGGTTCTTTCATGCGTGCTTAGCAGAAAGCCCTCCCTGGGAGAAACATCTCCGGGCAATGCTGCCAGAGGCTGGTGGCTTTCTGTGTGGGACGGGACGGGACAATGCTCCGAGCATACGGAGCAGAGCAAAGCAAGCCTCTCCTTGCTCCCAAACTGCCCTAAATTGCTATAACTGCCTGCAAATTGCTTACCTTCCAGGAGAAAGCAGCACAGCACCTGAGCCAGTCCTCCAGCCAGTGACACGCAATCCTGCCAGCCCTTACAGTAAAAGATTTTCATAAAGGCTGTGTCTATTCAAGCTTCTTTCCATCACCAGGCTGCCAAACCTCTCCCACCTCCTGAGCTAATCTGGCCTTCTTCAACCTACTTTGAGTCCAAGCGACAAGTGCAACAAGCACGGAATAAACTTTTTCCACTGAAGAAGTCCTTGCTCTTTCGTGCTCTGCTTATACAAGTGGCTCTGGTACTTCAAGAAACTGCGAGGAGCTCTCTGCACACTCGAACCCCAGGGTATCTTGCTTAGCACATATGTAATTTGTTAATGGGGTAATGTAAGCATGATTGGCTGCAGATGTCGCAGCAGATTTAAGCATTGGGTCTGCATCAGAATTCCTTTAAGGTTGCTAATATAGCAAACTGATTGATTAATTAGCTTGCAGACCATCTGACTTCCCGCTTTTGTGGCAGTTGGAATATCAAGTCACTTGACAGTGAGTAGAGAAAGAAATATGTGAGATGCCACGCATACCACAGGCAGCAGATTCATTTTTTGACCCAGCAAAATAAACATTTCAGGTCTGATTGAAAAATGTCTTGTTTGGAGATTGCTGCACTATAATTAAATGCAGGAAAAGCAAAAAACACAGCTGCCACCTCCCTGCTCCACAACAAGTTTAGGGGCTGGGAGGGGAAAGCTGGGCAGGCCAGGTTCTTGGGAAAATTTGGCAGTTCTGAGGTTGAGTGTGCACTACCAGAAACTGGAGCCAGATTCTCGGTCGTGCTCAACCTCCTTCTCTTGCTCACTTGCAGAAAAAAAGATCAGCCTCCAAGTACTTGTTGAGCAGAGCAGCTTCACCCCGGTGCAGGGAGAGCACCCCGGGCTTCGGCAGTGCTGCCGGGAAGGGTCCTTGCCCGCGTCCTGCCTTCTGCAAAATGGCATTTACCGGAGGGTTTCTGGCTGCGGGGCAAGGCAGCAGCTTGTCTAAAGAAAGATATTTGCTCAGAGGAAGCTTATTAATTCTCACTCAGTGTCAGGAGCAGCAGAGAAACGGCATGACGAAGAAGTTCAAACACTGGGGAAATACAGTCAACCTATAAACAGGAAGTTAAAAAAAAAAAAAGAAATCCTAAATCCCAAGGCATGTCCTGCCCTTAATCACCACCCGCTCGGCTGCCGCTGCACTGCTGCATTTTCCTTACCGGCAGCGACCGAGGATTTAGTCACTTGCCCTCAGCTGAGCCCCCGGGCCCCGCTAGCAGGTGGACTCTCAGGTAGCTGCATCAGCATCAGCATCTCCGCTGGCAGAGCATTTTTCATCTCCCGCTCAGTGCCACGTAAAACATGCTTCTGTGCTGCCATGCTTCAGAGTCGTGCAGCTAGACGTGGTGGTGGCACGCCGGGCTGTGCGAGCGCATGGCGGACAGCGCGGCGCTTAACGCTTGAATGAGGCAGCGCTTGCTCCCCGCGCCACCGCGGGGCTGACGGACTCTGTCCTGCACGCGTTTTTTGCCCCCAAAAAGCTTTTTTCGGCCTCGGGCATTGTGGTGCATGGCAGCGGCTGCTCGTGCCCTCTGCTGGTTGGATTCCCGTGAGTTTGAGGGATTTTGTGCAATGATCTTTTTTAGGAACAAATGCATTTAATTCAGCCCTGCTCAAGGATTTTGGAAGAGCTGGGTGCACTCCTGAAGGAAAGACGCAAGCCAGGCTTATCAGAGTTCTAGCAGATTTGCACGCACGCTCCCCTTTTCTGCAAACGTCCCACACCGGTGGCACTCATCGGATGGGCTCGAGCGCCGGCCCGGAGGGGTGGGGGAGGACGTGGGCAGGACTCCAGCTGGGGGCAGCTGGGGACCAGCACACGGGGACAGCGTGTCGGCAATGCCCAAGTGCCAAACGCAGAGCAGGAGAGTGGGATCAAATGAACAAGATTTGTACCGCGTTTCTTTGAACCTGCTGTGCAAAACCTGGGAGCTTTCTCCCATGGGATGCTGCAGCTGCTCCAGACCTTGAGGGTGGAACGCTGTGCTAGCTCTGCATATCACGGCAAACAGCAGGAAAAACCTGGGGGGAAAAAAAGCCTCTGCGCAGACATCTTAACTCATCGCTGCAAAACCCCAAACCGCTCGAGCACCTTGGCCCAACCCAGGACAGCCAGTGGTAGCCCATCGTGCAGGCTCACACCTCCACGTTTGCATTCATGTAACTCCCTCCATGGAAATCGTGACCCGGAACGAGCAGGCAGCAGGTATTTCCGTAGCTTTTGAGATAGAGTTGAGAACAGCGGTTTGTCCAAGGTCTTCAGAGATGGTTGTCAGACCGTGACTTGATCTCGCAGCCCCCACATGGGAACTTCCACCAGACCGGGCATCGTGTCTCTTCCGAGCATTTTGCTTTGACTAAACCCAAGCGAGCGTAGCTGGAACGAAACGCAGGGACACTTGTTTTGAGCAGTTTAGCTGCATCTGCCGAGCGGGCGGGCAGCTCCCCGCGTGGCTGCGGCAAGACGTGGGGTGGCAGCGGCAGGACGACCGCTCGCGAGGGAGCCAAGGGGCTGACTCACGGGGGCTGAGCCCCTGCCAGCACCCCCGGCT
>NW_010562664.1:35314-45183 GCF_000687285.1 Phaethon lepturus
GGCACCGCCGGCTCCCGCTGACTTCAGCGGCTGAGAGAGTTCTCGGTGTTTCTCCCTCTTCCCTTTCGGCACAGGAATCGTTACTCATTCCATACACAATGCCAGGTACGTTTTATTGTGGAACGGGCAATGACATGGAGCGGCTGGGCATGGGAATGCAATTGATTGGAACTCTGGATTTCCTACATGACTTCAAATTATAACAATCCCAGATATTAAGATTTTGGCACCAGGACCAGTTTGGAGGATAATTATGTGCTATGATCTAATTTTTGGGATCTGCACTTAGTGCCAAATCTCTACGGCTTTCCTGTCTCCCTCGAGAGCAGTTGAAGCTGCAGGTTCCTTAACTCTCTCGTCCCCAGCTAGTTCTAGCTTTTTCTCTTTTTTTCCATATTTCACTTGAGCCTTTTGGAAAAGCCTCTATCCAAACCTGGAAGAAGTCAGGCTCTTCTTCTGAGGTCCTTACCACTGTAGCCCATGGGGAAAAAAGAGATTAAAGTGGGACAGAGTTGGCATCTTTTGAATTTCATGCACCATTTGATTCCAAAGGTTGGTGCTCCCGCAGGTTAAATAACGGATGCCAGTTTCAGGGTTTTACAGATGTACTCAAAAAACCCCTCCAGCCTTATCACTATTGATTGAAAAGCCATTTTCCTAAGTTCTTAAAAGGAAAGAACAAATATGCAAGTCAGGAGAATTGCAACACCCCAGGGCTAATGACCCCTGTGAACGAAGCTCGTGTAAAGTGTCTTTAGACGCACGGAGCAGTTTGGTCTTCAGAGGGGACAATGAAGCTTCACTCTTTTTCTGCACGCTGTTTTGGACCCCTGACACCACTGCACCTCTCCTTCTGTCTGAGGTTCCTCGAGTTGAGCCAAGTTCAGCTTCAATCCGGCCCCTAACGCCGGCCGCTACCTTTACACTCTACGGAAATAATTCAGCAAATACAGAGCCCGGACCTGAAGTGCACGGGGGAAATATTTCTGGTATATCCCCGCACCGTGCAGCAAACGCTCTCTCTTTCAGGCTGTGCTCACAGCCAGTAATTCATGCTCTTTCAGCTGAAATTTCCCTGGGTATTATCTCTGCTGTGATTCAGTCCTTCACACCAAATTTTATTCTTCTGAAAGGCTGTTTCGCTTTCTACGACTAATGCGAGGCTTTGCGCTTACCCGCAGCAGCGAACCTGGGCAGCAGCGGAGTGGCACGCGCTGGGGGGGTCACGGTTCCGCGTGTGGCCTCGTTAGGCGCAGTCGGTGACGACGGGGCAGCCCCACGCGGGGACACGGAGGAGCCTCACACCGGGGCCCGAAGGAAAATAAAACTGGGGTTCAGCTTGCGTTTGGCAGGCTCCCTCCCGCCGCAGCACGGGCTGGCATTGCTGCAACGCCCTCGCATCTCCGTCTTCAGCTGAATCTACAGGGTGGGGATCTACGTTGTGGGGATCACCGAAGCTGGTTATGTTGGAAATAGCGACTATTGATATCTACGGGAGTCAGAAATTACTTGTAAGCCACCCATGAGCAGAGAAGAGTCCTAAAGGCGTGGAGGTCTCTAGGCAGGCTGTGAGCCACTCACTCGAACTTGAGTTTCAAACACACAGAGCAAACAGCTCTGCCTTATTTCTCCAAAAAGGCAGCTGTAGCGTAATTTTAAAAATGTGGGCTTTGATTTTGGGCATCTCAGTTTGGCCAGTCTTTGGCTTCACTTTGCCTAAAAATTCCCAGTTTCTAGCAGCCGCGGCCCCTTTGCAAGTCCCTCCGTCCCCGCACGGCTGAGCAGACGTTTTCCCAGCGCAGCAGCTTTGCCCCGGCTCCATCAGCAGCCTCAGACCTTGCTCCGGGGCACTGTGGTACCACAGCCAAAATGCAACAGCACTGAGACAGCCCTGTACCGCCCGAGCTTGCTCGAGTAAGTTTATTCTCATTTCCTGATAAAACAAGCCATCCCCCTCAGGCTTGCTTCTAGAAAAAAAGAAAAAAAAAGAACAAAAAAAGAAAAAAAAAGAAATCAATCAAATACTAAAACCATGTTAAAATAAACAACACGCACTGAAAATCTGTTTTCCCTTGTTCTCCTTCGTAGGAAGTCAGCAGCCGCGACGGGGCTTTGATGTGGGGACACACATTCGATGTCAGCATGGCTGACAGACAGGCCTCGAAA
This sequence comes from Phaethon lepturus, assembly GCF_000687285.1. Taxonomy (NCBI): domain Eukaryota; kingdom Metazoa; phylum Chordata; class Aves; order Phaethontiformes; family Phaethontidae; genus Phaethon; species Phaethon lepturus. The sequence continues at coordinate 37,481 of NW_010562664.1, forward strand.
GGAGGGTTTGAGTGCGCACAAACACTCCCGCGTCCACGTACTTCTCCGTAAGGGTGTCCGAGCGCGCCCAGTCGCCCGAGTCTGCAAAACCCAGACCCCGTGGTCTCGTGGGGACGGGCTCCCGCAGGCACCTGCTTGAGCTCCGGCCACAAAAACTGATGTGCAGGGTTTGTTTTTTTTTTTTTCCCCGCTTTGGTTCCTGTTCTGGCTGGAGATTAAAACACAAAATGTCAAAAACTAAACAGAAGCCCCCCTCCCCTTCAAGGCACGGCAGATGCCTGGGGAAAGGTTTGATTTTGTGGAGGTTTTGATCTGAACCTCTGTGAAGAGCCAGGTGAGTGTAAAAGCCCAGGAGCCTACACGGGCTTTTAAAAACTTGTGATCTCTTGAGCAGAGTTGCAGTCACTCCCAGGAAGTATCACAGAGTCATCTACAGGGACGTTCAAAGCACCAAGAAAAAAGGCACGGCTTTTTTCTTTACTGAAGGCTTGAGGCTGCACAGAGCCTGGGGTTTGCTTGCCACGGTGGTTACCAAGGGGCACCCTCCTCTCAGCCCTGCTGAAAATCCTCTTCTAGCCTATCTATGACTATCGGTCATCGTCCATCTAAAGCTACTCAAGCCAGGAGGATTAGGATGAGACAGAACGGCCTCAAGTTGCGCCAGAGGAGGTTTAGATTGGACATTAGGAAGCATTTCCTTACGGAGAGCATGGTGGAGCATTGGCACGGGCTGCCCAGGGAGGTGGTGGAGTCACCATCACTGGAGGCGTTCAAAAAACGTGTAGACGTGTCACTTCGGGGCATGGTTTAGTGGGCACGGTGGTGTTGGGTTGACGGTTGGACTTGATGATCTTAAAGGTCTTTTCTGACCTTAATGATTCTGTGATTCTATGATTTTTTTTTTGTCCTGGAGTTTCAGAGTCCCTTTGCACAGCCCTGTGATTGCCAGTCTCCCGGCCACCCACCCCACGCTAATTGCAAACGGCCAAGTTCTCAGAACTCTATGAAAATACAAAAAAAGGGTAAAGACACCTTAACATCAAATAAGCAGGACTCTTGATGTTTAATAAGAATTGTGTTTTGGGTGACACAATTCTTATTAAAAGTGAAGCTTTTGTGTCTGGGCTGGAACGAAACAACCTTTCAATCCCTGCACTTTTAAAACAACATCCACTTGTACCAAGCGGTTGCTTGACCATAGCGATGGTTTCTGTTGACGCCAGATGGTTTTCATATAACTCAATATTTTTGTCCTGAAATAATAACATTGCCAATTGTGAATGAATTAAATTGTCTCAACCCTCACTTTCCCACCAATTATAGTGAATTATGAACAACTCTCGAATAAGAGAATCTGCCTTATAGTTATTGGTGCTAGAAGATATATTTGCCTTGTGGCCAGCTCTGTATTATCTGACTGATTTATAGATCCATAACTTATGGTATTAGAGGTGATCTTTTTTTCAGAGCTTTAACTCAAAGTAGTTTCTTTTTTCTCTGAAATCATGTGGAAAATGAAGATGATAGATTTTCCCTCCATATATTTTCAGTCCTCTAATAACAAGCTGGATCTCACTTGAAGCTTTCTAGCCGGCACCCTCACCCAACTCAGGAACTCGCCATTCTAAACACATGCCATCTAAGCTGAAATGGACTTTAAATTTTCTAAAATACTGATCAGCCTTTACCCCTGCAGAGAACCAGTATGAGACTCAGGAACCTCTTAATAAATTTAGGCATAGGGTGACTTCTTTCCACTGAAAGCCAAACCCCCAGAAGCAGATTTTATATGAAGAATAGTTTGTCAGGGTGTTATCAGCAGGAGTCATCTTGCAACAAAGCTACATTGCTGTTGCTAAAACATAGTTTTTGGTCAAAATTATTTGGGGGACAGAAAAACCCTACAACATTTACTCCTGTTTGAATAGAGCTGACACAATTCTTAAATGATGGAAAATTTTAAGACTATTGTGTTATGACATTGCTATGTCTGACCTGAAGTGGAAACGTCGGAGTCAGAATGCCTCCTCCTACGAAGGCGTAGGTTTCTCATCAGTCCTACTGAAATTTATGGGGTCTCCGTGGTTGAGTTGAGTTTGGAGGATTAATTTAGCAAGGCAAAGATGCCAACTCTCCTACACTTATCTGAATCTAAGGCAGACTCTCAGATTTCTCCAGAACAAATCTGTACTTGGAATTGTTGACAAGATTAAAAAAGAAAAGCATCCTTGTACTTCAGAAGTTATTCTGGGATTGAAAAAATCCAAGAGATTTAGAGATTTTAAAAATGTTTGCTAGAGAAAGCAGGTCCTTTGGCTTCCTCTTCTAAAGGCTGCTAATCTATTGGAGTAGATGGCTATGTGAAATTTTGCTGCTGTTGGGCTGGAGTTCAGTCAGATTATTTTTTTTTTAAGTTATTTTTTCTGGTAATATCTAATAAAATGAAAACCTGACGGTAAAGATACCTCTGCCTGGCCCACCTGCAGATGATGTCATGGAATTTCTCCGTTCCCTACGTGCTGGGCAGCCAAATGTCTCATTAGAAAAGGCGGGAGGGAAGTATTTGTTGTGAAATAACAGAAGAAGAATATTTAATAGGTCAGGCTTGCAGAAACGCCTCCAGACAAGCTGGGCCAGTTGGGGTCAGTTCAGTCTCCCAGGGCATGAGGCATTAGTAGTATTTTCCATGGGCTAAGTACAACAGAAAATTGGCTCTGGGTGTTCCTCCAATACCTGTGCTGCCTGCAACGATTTTTTAAAATCTGGTATGAAACAGCATTTGCTGTTGGAGCCCTTTAAATCGGGTTATGAAAAATCAGTGGCACTTTGCCTCTATTCTTCCGTTTATTCCGTTCTCTGGATCACATTTTCCTTGACCCAAAAGTTACCTCTTTGCTCACACCTCCCCTTGCTCTAACGGATGCCCCAGCAGCCGGTGCTCGCTGTCGGCACCGCGTTGCCACCCTTTGAAGGCATCGAGCACTACCTGTGTGAGCTCAGCGTACGCTGGAGAGACCCGTAGGACCTAGACCCTGCAGCTCCCAAACCCCCTGAAGGGACGGGACAGGCTCTGCTCCTCGGGGAGCTCCGGCTCTCGCGCTCCCCTACCAGCTGGGATCCCGACTGTAGCTGGGGTGCGAGCTCGGGGTGAAGTCTGCTGTCGGCTCTCTCGTGGAGAGCAAAGAGATGCCCTTCCAGAGGACCAAACAGCGACGTTGGGATGGGTGGCAATACCCTCTGGAGGTGCCTGCCTCTCTGCGTGGGCCACAGAGCGGTGGCAGGGCAATGAGACCCACCACACTGCCTAAGGCAGACACTGGGCGCTGGTATTTGCTCCTGCTGAGCATCCCCCCACCCACGTCCCCCCAAGGGCTGGTTAAGACAGCGCCGACACGCGGCACCATCGCGGCTTTCGCGGTGGGAGGGGAAGGTACGGCCGGGAAAGGCACCGGTGGGACGTGGCTCATGAGGACTTCCAAGCCCATCCACGATGGCACGGTCACCTCTAATGCTACTCATTATTAATGGGGTCCCGGAGCCCGTGATGACTTTTGGACGGGTGCCATCCAGCCACTTTACGTTTCTCAGGCTCACATTCTCCTGCCATCTGCAGACGATTATTGCAAAGCTCAAAGTCCACTGGCTCCTGAACAACATCGTCCAGTTATCCCAGTAGGCTAATTCGATGCGGTGTGTGCTGGGGAGGGAGGGGGAGTGCTATTATTATTCATCTCACGAACGAAAGGTGCTCGACTCTGGTTTGTTTTAATGGTGCAGTAACCACAGGCTAATATTATTAACTGGTTCTCAGCAGCATGCCAAAAATCCAGTCCTGTTGTGAGAGGAAAAAAGGAATAAAGCACTTGAGAATCCAATATCTTTGGTGCTAATTTTAGGCATGTATGCTGGCACGGGGAGCTTGTTTCATCCACTCAAATCTGGTGCTGTGCCACAGAGTCAGATTTACAGACTATTAGTGTCTCAAATAGCACTTCATGTGCAAGAAGCAAGGGGAAAAACACTGGGTCCCTCAACTCTGTGGGGTTTGAGCTGAGTTATGCAAACAAAGTTACTTTAACTGTGGAGTTATTTACAGGTTGGCTCGTAAAAGCCTTAGTGACAGATTTAAATGAATTAATTTTTCTGACTTTCATTCGCTGTCTTCCCCCTTCTTCCCCCTCTAGCTATTACATGTAATTACAGGAAATCTTAGTATATCACATCTTCAAAAAGACACAATGAAAAGCAATAGCAAAGATATTCATTTCTTCCTTCTTTAATATTTTTCTTGGATGGGAAGAAAGGGTGTGGCGGAGTTTTTCCTTGCAGCGCGTCTGAGCTCTGCTCAGATCACCCAGCGCAGACACCCCAAGCACTCCTCTCCTCTCACTCAGTACAGACAAGATCTGGCAACCCTGCAACAATTACTTAGTGCTTTCTTGGCCTTTGAAACTGCTTTTAATGGTTATGTGAGACACCCACAGTAAGCGGTCTAAATATGGCCCTTTTTTTTAAGCACTGAAGAAGGAAGGTAAATGTACGTCTTTTAAATCTGTGTGTTTGCTTGGACCCCGTGGGGCAAAGCAGCCGTTGACAGTCAGGCTTACATCGGGGCGGCGAAGCTCAGAAGCACGAGCTTCATTTTGGACCCATCAGGAATCCGGGCGAAGGAAAGATACGGCCATACCTGCAAACAACTCCCGAAAGAACGTGCTTCGGTGCACAAAGAGAAGGGCTGGAATTTGCCGTGATCAACTTAAAATATGACCACGCGCATCGTCGCCCCAACCGGAGCACCGCCGGTCCCCGCCTGAAGGCACCCACCCGCACTGCTTGCAGGGGGTCTGCCCCGTTGGCCGTGACGGCTTCACTCTGCAGCTTGCACGGCACTTTCTGCAGCTGCTTTGGCTTTAACAGCGTTTTCCAGCACGTCAGAAGAATAATTAAGCATCACTTAAGACAAAAGAAAGTCTGAAAGTACAGCCGGTACAGAGCTACCGTATAGTCTCCAAAAGCATATCTTTATTAACTGATTACTGAAAGAAACTATGAAGCTAGACGAGGAGAGAAATGGAATTAAGTAACAAAGATGGGGGACGTAGTTGGATAAAGAGAGGGAGAGAGAAAGAAAAACACTGCTAGTTCAGTTGCCTTGAAAGAAAGAAATTTGCTTTTTAAATGGAAAAAAAAGTTTCCACTGGAACCTGGGCAGAAAGTCAGAATCAAATAGATATAATTTGAGGCACAGACCCAAATGAGGGCTTACATTACCGATCCTTCTTTTTTCTATATGATCCGTCTTTTAATTTTATGTACTGTCAGGAAAACCTCTTAAATACATAAATACTGTTGGAAGTCAAATTGGTATGAAAATTTTTTTCCGTTTTTAACAGAGGCAAGTCAAATGATAACGGCTTGATCTTTGATAAAAACATAATGAAGTTTACCTGCAACGGAGGTGTTACCACTTACTTTGAGTGTGAACAACTTGCAAACGACACTGAATTTCAAGGCACTGGTGTAGACATGTGTAAAGGGAGCGTGAGTTAAATCCAAATCGGGTCCGACTCCTCATCCCTGTCAGTGCCTTTGGGGCTGCGGACGTGTCCGTGGGGGATCACTTCTAGGTGTGATTCAGATGGACCCAACACCTCCACTCGTTACAACCATCGCGCTGGCGTCTTCCTTGCAGCTTCATGTATTTTTACCACCATATAAATTCCATTGAAGCCCAGTGATATCACTGTTCCAGAATCCCCTTAATCCTCGAAGCAGATACAACCACAGGGTTTTAAACACCTCTGTTAATCCCTTATAGAGAATAATAAATCATTTGTCTGATGAAACTTTATCTTTTAGGCATCGACACAGACATGCCCGTGACATGAAACGCCAGAAGTGATCCCGGGGTTAAGCACAGGAAGTCAGACTAAAAATTTGACTCAATTAAATCACAGATTTAGACATTTTTCTGGTCTCCAGTACTGGCAAGTGATGTAAGTTGTGCCTTGCTGATGGACGCGACTGCAGATGACACATTTCAGGTATCCCAGAACAAGTTTACGAGCCCAGCTGAGCCATTTGGCTAATACCCAGCGGAGGCTGTTCTGCAGGACTCTGCTTTCCCAAGTGGGTTCCTGGTCACGAACCTCGGCAACTCTGACATGAGCTCCGGAAAATGCTCCCACTCTCCCGAGAAAATACCTGGGCTGTGGAATTATTACCCCTTAGCACCAGAACAAAGGGACCTACAAAGTCCCCAAAAGACTGCAGCAACCAGAAGACATTAAACCTTACAGACACAGGCATAGCCGTGCTGGTGGCTTTAACAGCTTTGCTGAAAGCTGACGCTGGCCGGGAAAAGTCCTTAGGGATCTAAAAATCCCACACATACACACCCACGTGGATAAGGGACTCTTATCTACGGCAGTGCCCCTCCTCGCCCGCTTGAGGGACATGATCCGTCAGGAGATGGAGAAGGACTGCAGCGTGGGGCACGTCCACTGCGCGTTGTATTTTTCCTCTTCTCAGTTGTTCCCTGCCGGTCACCAGATAAAAACAGATTTTCCTTAAATTGGGCCATTATAGTAATAATCCTAAGTTTATTTAGTCTCATATTCTGAGGATTTATGAACAGCGACAGCAACACAAACAACAGCGTTAATAACCGTTCAACCCATCGCTGAAACGGGGCCGGCGCGGGCGCGAGCTGGGACAGCGCTTCAGAGCAGGAAATTCAGCTTTTTCCATGGGAAATGGCTGTGGGAATTTAGGGAGATGAACTGTAATCATGCACGGAGCGCTCTGCCCAGCTGATACAGATATAAAAGCCCTTTGCATCCCTCCAGTTTGATTTTCAGACGTGTTTTCTTGGAAAATGAGGCTGAAGAGCCCGAGGGTAAACATCGCGCCCAGCCCCGTACTTCTACTGCGCGTTTGAGGTACCTGAGCTCCCGCCAGGACACAGCACTGCGATGCTGAAGCCTGATGAGCCTTACTGTCTTTAATAAGATCACTGGAAACATATAAATGCTGGTCCAGATCCAAATGGAAATCTTAAATTAGGCCGAGAATAAAGTAGTGGTTTAGGTGTTTTGGAAGCGTGGACACGCGGCAGTGAAACGCTATCCCTCCGCGGATGCCGACCTTGCTGGGGCTTGTTTGTTCTGCAACACCTTCTTAGCGCTGCACGGGTACAATTTCATTTGCGTTTTCTCAACCTAAAAAGGGGTAAAGCGAGAAAACAGAAGAAAAAAAAAAAAAAGTGATTTTTAAATCAACTGTCATTTCTGGCTCGGCTGAGGATCCCAGCAAGGTATTTGTTTATTATCAGGTATTTCCTCAGGATCAAATCCAGAGGAGAGAGGTCTGGTACTAGTTAAAGTCTGTTTAAAATCCTTCTTGAAAAGAGATTTATGCGAGGAAATTACCTAACCTCAGGACAGGGGCTTAGTCAGCGGCAGCGCGGCTCTGCCGCGCGCATTGTTGGTTGCAGCGCGGGGTTTTTTTTAGCCCCGCCGAGGGCGCACAGTGAGAACAGCGGCAGGTTTGCGCTCACACAACGGGATCAAAGCTCCCAATTGTTTCGAAGGAAATGACCCAGCAGGAGGAGCGTGTCGGACGCCGGCTTTCGCTCCCAGCCTTGACGAGCGCCAGGCAAAACCCGCAAAGCCGGCGGCACAGGGGCACCCCGATTCGGGTGA
>NW_010562665.1:0-9513 GCF_000687285.1 Phaethon lepturus
TGATCAGAGGGATGGAAGAGCTCTGCTGTGAAGACAGGCTGAGAGTTGGGTTGTTCAGAGTGGAGAAGAGAAGGCTCTGGGAAGACTTTATTGCAGCCTGCCAGTACTTAAAGAGGGCTTATGAAAAAGCTGGGGACAGGCTTTTTAGCGTGGCCTGTAGCGATAGGACAAGGGGTGATTGTTTTTAAACTAGAAGAGGGTAGATTTCGACTAGCTATAAGGAAGAAATTTTTGATAATGAGGGTGATGAAGACACCGGCACAGGTTGCCCAGGGAGGTGGTAGATGCCCCATCCCTGGAAACATTCAAGGTAGTCTGTGACAGAAGATTTGTTTATTTAGCCTTTTTTTAGACTTGGCTCATTATTGAAGAGTCCTGAACACAGACATGCTCTGGGGTATGTCATCCAAGCAAGGTGGCTGGTTGCAGTTTGACATTTCGGTGAGTGCTGTCCTGCCTGATGATAAAAAGACCGGATTATGGAACAGCTGTGTTACTGCAGGGAGGGGAGCAGGGGGTGGTTTTGTGAAAACTGCTGGTCAATCAAGTATCTGTTTAATACCAAGCAACTTAAAATAAAAATGGTGTCTATTTAGATTAGGGAACTAGTCTAGAATCAAGGAACTGATTCAAGGAATATGGGAATACTAAAACAAATCCCAGTTATATTTTTGCACGAAGCTCAGGAAATAGGCTTGTTCTTTGCAGTTTATATATGTGGTAAGATGTGCTTTTTTGTCATACAAGCATTTCATGAATTTTCTTGTTGCAGCAGAGTGTCGGCTCGCTAGCTTAAGGACCAAAAGGATTAATATATTTGGTTTATATTCATGAAGTACCTAGCAGGCTCAGCCAGAGATCAGGGCTCTTTCATATAACATATTATGCAGGTTTCTAAAAGAATAGTAAAAAGCCCTTCTACCACACTATTCAATTTATCAGTTTCCTACAGCTTAAGACCCAGACTGCTTCTGAGGGCATGTGTTCAATGAAGGTTTAAATCAAATGCGAGTGATATTGTGTAGGAATATCAAATGAAAAACTAGTTTGACGTCAGCAATTTTGACCAATGTAGAATGATTTTTAGCTTTTGTACAGAAGCAGCAGCTGGTTTAGTACTCAGTTGACTACTGGTGACTACTTGGAAAAGAGAACGCAGTCTGTAAAGGTGGGGAGGAGAGCTTTGACTAAGTATTTACTTACTTGCAAGGCAAGGTGTTTAAGAAACATAATGAGGGATGGAGAGACTCTCTCAAAATCATAAGTTATGTTTTCCTAATCCACAGGATACCACAAGAGTGGTGATAAAATAAGTGTGGGGTAGGAAGAAGAATTGGCGTATTAGCTGTAGATTAAGAACTTGATTATCCACTGTAAGAGTGTGTCTAGGTATGTCTGGAGAGCCAAGTGTGTTGAATTAGGCTGAATCTGTCGGGCCCTGCAGCACCCTGTTGTGTCTTAACCCTCGTGCAGTCCAGGGAAGCCATGGTACTCCCTTCCCTGGGGCTTACACCCAGGAAGGAGGAAGCACCCTCCTCCACTTGGTGTTGGTGGCCTGGCGTCTTGCTCTGAGACGAGCACCTCATTCCTCTTTTGTTTCAAACAACTTAAAGCCAGGGTACAGTGGAAGGAGGGGGACCTTTAAGGCAGTTCTGTAACTGGAGAAGGAAAGATTGAAAATGATGGTCCCACCCAGGATGTTTAAGAACTGGATTCGGGCTTCTCCAGCCCAACTGGATGAAAACCAAAGCCTCCCCCTTTATAAGGAAGGAGTTCCTCATGCAAGACTTGAGCTATTCTAATGGTTAGATTAAATAATATGTCTAGAAGGTAGAAGAAAAATTCTCTTTATCAGCTGTAAAGGTGTTCAAACCCTGATCTTACTGAAAGACTTGAGCACTAGCTGGAGGCCATTCTCAATGATAGAGAGAGAATAGAATAGAGAGTCTCCAGCCTGCCTTTTAACACACACTAGAGAAAAGCATTCAAGTGTTTCATACCAGAGGGACCCTGACTCTGGAGCCTGTGAAGAAAGGCTTCTGTTTCTATGGTGCTTTCTCCCATTAGATAAAATAATAGAATAGGATAAAATAGGAATTTAGGAAGATCTGGAGTCCACAGTTCTAAGCATCTTGAGTGAAGGTCCTTGTAGCTAAGTGTCTAGGGTAAGTTGTCTTGTGTGTGGGGGGAAATATGTGTTCTTTTTCATCAAGTGAACCTCATTCTTCTGTATTTGGACAGAAGAGCTGAAGATCCGCCTGATCAACCGTGGGTTTCATTCAGTGAATCAGGATCTCTCACTTCAGTGAGTACATGCACTGCGTGTTGTGTGGAAGAGTCTTGCTGGTATGTGTCTGGTTTTCTTGGAAAATGCTTGTTGGGTCAAGCCTCCTAAATGATGTGTATGGAAGTAGTATCTGAAGGCAACTTCTGCTCTCAATTAATTCCACTTTCACAGTAGTCTTAGCTCACCTGATACCTTAACTGAGGAAAGAACAAACTGCAGAGTTGCATTCCTACGTTTTGATTTGGCAACAGCTGAATTAACTGTCATGAAAGGTCATAGCCTCTTATTTTGGATCCTGAGATCTGGCTATAGCATGGGAAAGGCTGTGTCGGTGAAGGTTGATCCTTACTGGCATTCATAAAGGTAGGCTTTCTTGGTATTTCCAACTTTGTGGCAACTGTATCATGTTTTTGATTAGTAAATCAGTAAATCTTCCAACTTCGGCCATGTATACCACTGCTGTGTATTGTGTTCAAGCTAATGTTCCTGTACCTGACCCACCTTCTACCTGGCCAGGAAGCAGAGTTGGGTGGGGACAAGGAGGGAGCCCTAAGTCTCTTCTGGAGTTTGGACTCTCGCTGCCCTTTTCTAAAGGGCCAAAACAAGGAATTTGATCCGAGTCTCTCATGCCCTCTAACAATGTCATCTTGACCATTCAGTTATATATTCTTTGTGGTTTTTTTCCCTCAACCAAAAGATTATGTAAGAATCTAGGCAGGAGTAGACTGTCTTTCTGTGATCCAGAAAGGTTTTTCTCGGCCAACTATGCAGGCAGGTCTTGCTGTTTTCAGTTGGCCTGGGGGGAATACTGTTAGAAAGATGAAATTTGATGCTATGGAGCTTGTGAAATAGGTTTTTCTTTTGGCTATTGCTGCCGCTCTGCTGTTGCTCACTTAATTATAAAACCTGGATAAATATACCTTTTGGTATAAATATTACTAATGTTGGCAGTAATTGAAGGTGAAACTGGCAAATGTATCTATCAAGCCATTTCACAAAGTAATCATTTATGAACATAGCTCTATTAATTTGTTTAGTCAGATGCAAGGAAGCAATAAAAGTGATTGACTAAAAACAATTAAAACAGTAAAAGTAAATTGTTGTGTGCATTAAAACCTGCTGAGCCTGTCAGATGAAAATTGTAGGTTTAAATGTGAAAATTAAAGCTATTGATTTTAGCTAGTGTGTATGTGGCTACCAGAGTCCTAATTTGTTCTAGTTTTCTTAGCTAAAAGTTGCTGAGACAAGAATAAAGATAATCCTAAAACTCATTCCCAAAAAGGCATAAGCCTTCAGAAAGGCATGTATGATAAATATTTGTGTTGTCTTGGGAAGATGGGAATGTTTTTTGGAAGACTTAAATTAACTGTCAGTATCTTGACACTGCAGAACTGAATATAAATATTTACCAATAATGGTAACTTATTGTACTTCAAAGAAGGTGAAGAATGAGACATTGACATGAGAGAAAATACAGCATTGATACAGACTAGATTACAGGGCTTCTCATTTAATTTATGTCTATGACTTTATTGTCATTTTATTTTTATATGTTATAGTAAATCTTGCATTCAGTGAACTATTATTTTTTTAGTATTCCATTAGAATGATAGCACAAAAGGAGTGCTGTATCTGGACAGGTATTAAGGGATAGTGGTGGGGAATGAGACTCCAGCCTGTGCATGAGGGCTTCAGCCACTCAATAAGGGCTACTGTCATGAATTGAATGAGTTGGGGCTTTAAACAAGTATTATGTGTGTTGGCTTGCCAACGTTAAGCAATAGGTCATGGTATTATTTCCTCTTATAGTTTCTTTAGATAGCTTTATAAATCACCCCTTTAGACTGTAAAGTGTAATATTTGATGGTTAACTACTTGATCAATAGATAAAATTTTTTAAAATCTTTCTTTGGGGAGTGTAAAGAACATCTTCCAACAGCCTTACTTTTTGCTCTTTAGGAAGCAGACTTTAAGTTCCGTGACTTACAAATGCTGTATCAGTCTAGGCTAAAAATTTCTGACCCTTGCATCATGACTGCAAGTGGAGGGTGCTGGGGAGCCCAGCTGCTACAGCCAGCCTTCGTGGGGCCACGGCAGGGAGCATTGGGTGGCTTGCATGGGAGGGTCCAGAGCAGCAGTGATGTTGTGATGTGCCCTGACTGGGCCTGTTGGGGAGGGAAGCTCATACAGAGGAGTGGTAAATTTCTGGCTGAGAAGCGGAGTAACTGATTTTGGGCATGCTGTTTGACATGTCTTCAGGACAACTGCAAATGCAGAGTTATAGGATGTTTGTGGAGCTGAGTGCCTAGGATCAAAGCAGCTGGCAACAGTCATGTATACATTACTGACATGAACATCAACTACTAAACCGGCCCCTTCTGCCTTCCAGTCTACTGGGCTGAGAGAAGGAGGGTGGCATGCAGCTTGGAGCAAAGAACCACATTCTGTGCACACAGTGTGGTGTTGCAGGTGAGAGTTTGTCATACCAAACTGTTTTCCTTTGTGGAAGTAACCTATTGGAGAGAACTGACTATTGGGATGACAGAAGTGAGAGGGAGGGAGATGGGGAAAAAATTTGAATCTTTCTGTGTGCATGAGCAGCACAGAGTTCACAGGCAATGTTTGTCTCTATAGGAGATTTTTTTTTTTTAAATGAAAAATTCAGATACTAGGGCTGATTCCTTTGAACACGATGGCACACTTCACATTCTTGGGAGTGTGTTCCACCAGATGAACTCTTTCAGTGCATACTTGCAGTAGATAACACAATGGAGAGTAGAAATAACTTGCAGTCACTACATAACTAGCTGAAGGTTCTCTTTATGCTTGTCAAAATAACCAATTCTGTCAACATGCAGTGGGATAGGCATGTCAATAACGGTGTTACCAAAATGCCATCAAGAAAGAATTAGACAGCTTTTACTTTTAAGGCAGTTATTTAGTGATTTTTAAACAGTAGCTCCACAATCCTTGTTTAGCAGTAACAGTCATGTTAGTTTTCAGCTGTTTGTGCTGGATCAGAGTGCAGGGGAAGAGCCATGTGCATCTGCTGCTGTGTGCCATTTGCGAATAGATACTGTCCTCCAGAAAGATGCAAGTCCCACAGCACTGCAGGGCTATGTTAGCCCATATGTCTGTTCCATCATGTGTGCAAGTGGCTGAGGCAGGCAGGAGGTGCCCACGAGAGGGTTGACTTCTAACAGTTATAAGGAAGCTGTCCAAAGGGGCGTCACTTCTGGGCTCTGGTTCAGCAAAGCTCATGAGCATATGCTGAAGTGCTTTGCTGAATCAAATTCTAGCAGAAAAACTTGTCAAAAGCATTTTACCTCTATCCATGTAACTGTCATGCTAATCTTAAGCCTTCTATATACTTTACACAGAAGTTTCTATTTCTAATAATGACTCTCAATTTGAAGGAAGATTTTGTAATGTATCTCAGTTGTAGACTGCAAGTTAAGCCATACTAATTTTCCCATTTCTGCCTTTTAAATTGATACTGTTTTCCTAGAAAATAACAAGAAACCAGAACCTTTATTAAAAATAACATTAAGCCCTTGTGTCATGTGAAAGCAACAGTCTGTGTCATGAGCATGCTTATAAAAGCATTACCTTGGAGCTCCAAAGTAGATCGCCTCATAACATCTGTATCATCTCTAGCATGACCATGACCTCTGAAGAATTTTCAGTTGAAGTAGGGATTGTGAGGAAGAGGAGGGGGAATGACTTGCATGGGAGGCCACTCAGTGAAACCTGAGCTAAAGCCATTTTCTGCATGTTTCCTTTGTTCTAATTTCTTGTTAATGGTGCAAGCAATGACTGGGAAAGGTAGTCCTCAAATGCAAATGGAAAGCAAACAGCATTCCAGTGAACTGAACAGGTCTTCTCACTGCACATACTACAAGTGCCAGCTTACTCCTAAAGTAGTTCTATCTCATTTTCCATTAAATAATGAAGTACTATGCTCAGGCAGTGATCCTTGGAGATGATTAGAACAAATAGGTGTGACCACAAATGGACAATAGCTTTCACAAGTATGCTATAGCAACAAAGTGAGATAGTTAAATTTTATGGTCCTACATATGTAGTAGATGTCCTGACTCTGCATTTTAAAAATAAATAATAATTTATTCACACCAATTTTATTTTCTGCAGTCCTAAAACTCAATGTGTTTTATGGTTAGCATTATCACAGGAGGAAACTATTCCCTTGAGAGCAGAAGTCTAGTGAATTTTCATATAAGCACCATACTAGCATTTCCTTCCTTGTGGAGACTGTCACATTCAGCAATTCCAATTCTGTTGGGAACTATAGCGTGGCACTGTTATAGCAAATAATTTGAGCAGTTATGTTCCTAAGTACTGGCAATACCATGCTGAGCATTTGAGGCAAAGCAGGTGTTGATTTTTTTTTTTTTATCTCTGGTTTAAGAGTAAGAGTGTTTCTTTTCCTGTTTATAAAGGTGTGACTTGATCAGGACCCAGTACATAAATATATCTAAGTGAAGGTTGGTTTAAAAAAAATAAAGATCTCCTGCCTGTTTGTAAATGGAGAAAGAATGTAACACATGAAGCTTCCATCTGAAGCAGATGTACGCACCTAACCCAGGGTGCCAGTGAGGTAGGTGGTATGGATAATGACTATGAGGTAGTATACTATTAATATGAATGTGAATTTTCAAGGCTTTTTCAGAGGAATGTCCACACTGAGAAATGTGAGCAGATAGAAACAAGACTGATTTTTCCCTAAGTGGCTTGCTGGAGGCTAGAGAAGATGTTCACTGCACTACAGCTGGGATATTGGAAGAACTGTATTGACTCTCCTGCATGTGAACCTTGGGCTGTTCCTTAGGAGGCATGCAGCAATTAAGATTAAATACTCATTTTTATATGGATGTATTGCAACATCTTTGATAACATATTGACTCTGACATGTATTCTGTTTTGTACTGTATGTTTTACTCACCTGTGGAGATGATGTGTTTTTTTTGAGGGACCAAATTTTTGGATTCTAACTGCTGCAGAAATTGTTGTCTGCAATTGCAACTCCTTCTAGTATTGAAGTTGAGGTGCAATGAAAGGTGCTCTTAGACCTGAGCTACCTTCCTATCCAGAAGATGACTTAATTGGATACTTAGTTCCCAGTGTGTGTCCCACAGGTTTAGCCCTTACATTGTACAGAGAAGAACACAGAGACTTTTTGTAGAGGCTGAGCTCATTGCAGTTCTGTGCTGTGTGATTGTTGCCTGCATGTGCATCCCTTTGCCCAGGAACAAATGGACTACCCGAGTATTTAAGCGTATTTTGTCAGTTTGGTTGCTGAGGTGAACTTCCCTAGTTTCTTGTGCAAGAGTAATTAATACCATTTATCTGTGCTTGGGGGAAATGATGTATACCTTCTTAGTACGATGCACTAAGATGTTCAGTAGTTATGTATGTTGGGTCTGATTATTCACAGAGGGAGTTAATACAGAGTAGTTCTCTATGTATAGTCCATCTTACTTTGGAGTGATGGTCTTCTGTAGACAAACCATACTTAAACTAATTCATCCCTGGTCTACTGCAAAGACTCTTAATGCAACATAGTGCTTTAAAATGTGAAGTTGAAATATAGTAGTAACATCTTGTAACTATTATTTATCTACACTTAATATGTGGTTACAGACTTTGGCCAGGATTGAAGAACCTGTTGTCTTCGGTATTGTGGAAACTCAGTTTTGGTTCTTTTCCCTATATATTTAAAATATAAAATCCAGCTTTGTTACAGACTATTAATACATAAATTTTCATGCAGTTTTAAGAGCAAACTGTATTCAATATATATGCAAATAGCCTGTTTCACAGAAGTAAAATTTCTTATAAATAGATAATTAGTAATTCAACTTCTGCTGTGTAACATGCATTATGACATTAAAATGCTATATAGATTTTCACTTAAAAAAACCAAAACACCACAACTATGACTTTTGGTAGTATATTATGAAGCAGTGCAACAAAGACATAGTAAGTCCTAACCATACAGTCCCATTCATCTTTTGATGAAGATTGGAGCTGGTCCTAAAAACTAAGTTATGTACACCATCACCTCTAAAGTTTACTAGCTGGTCTTAACAAGCTCTTTTGGGATATATACTGGAAAGCTTTTACATGGGATTAACTGTTACTTGCATGCTAAAATCAAACATGAAAGCAGCATGACATTTTTATTTCTGTCAATGTACCATGTGGTATCTGGATGTTAACCCCACAGAAGGTGGGGTTAAACAGATAAGGTTTTGGAAAGTTGCTAGAGTAAAATCTGCACAGGAGATGGTAGTGCCTATCCTGTCTCAGCCTGGAGGGTCCCAGACTGTTTTCACTCCTCTGATGGAAACTACAATACTTCCTTTCCTTAACATTTGATTGACTGTGGCACTGAGAGCTTGGGAGATGATCATAAGATGCAAGACCACCTCAGTAGTAGGGGTAAACCCCTGCCCAACAAGTCTCTCTTGCTTTAGTGAGGTTAGTGTTCACTTCAGTGTTATATGGACTTGTTTCAACTGAGCACCTGGTTTTCTGTGCATTGCACCCTCCATTATCAAAGGGGAACAATAAAATAGGGACGTTGCTGTGAAGCTGCCTTCCCCGGTACCACATCGCTTTCTCCCACTGTACTTTGCTTAAATCTGAAGGATGAAGTGTGAGCTGCTCTTAAATTGGGATATTAATCAGGAGAAATGTATGCAAAGCTGCTTTACCATGTCACTTCTTGACACTTGGTCTGAGTCTTGTGTTATATTTCATTGCCTTTGGATTCTCTTTTTTGGTCATCTTAATATACTGTGGAGAAGCTCCCTTTATACCTGCCTCCTTTTGGAGAATGAATGCGTTAGGACTCATATTGTTGGAAAATTGAGAGCACTCAGTTGAGCTGAATTGAGGGTTTTGGTGAAAACCTTACTTAATCATAGTTTTGGGCATCAATTCAAACAAAATATAAATCAGTCCAGATCTGTTTGAACTAAAGCCCAAATCTGCCTGGAAGATTTGCAAACTTCAGAAAACACAGTCCAAGTTTTACATATTGCACTGAAATCCAAACTTGCGAGAATTTAGTCACCTTTGCAAAAACTTTGTACAGCTCCAGTGAGACACCGCTTTCAAACATGTTATTTAAACTCTATGCCATGAGAAGATTTGAATTCCCCCTTTCTCCAGCTCTGCGGGGGGGGGGGGGGGGAACATCG
>NW_010562665.1:9544-70516 GCF_000687285.1 Phaethon lepturus
CTGTGACTGTTGTGTTTGGAGTTGTATGTGCACTTACAGGAGGGATTTGCAGAGGATCAAAGTTTGTTTTACCTTATGGCTGGGGGAAGAAAATACTGGTAAAGTATTCCAGTCCTAATTTCACATGTGTTGCAGTGGATAACTATAGCACTGCCAAGAGAGTAAATATAATAGGACTTGATGTGGGGCAAGATCGCATTTCAAGAAGTGAAGAGCTGTGTTTCTTCTGGAGGAATGCCCATGGTCTAAGGATCCTCCATAGGAATAAGAAGTAATGAAATAAAATTGATGTTTGCATGAAGTTCTGTGGTTGTGCAGTGTTTCTACAGAGAATCAAGAAGATGTAGAATGAACCCAAAGTTTAGTGCATGTGTTCCCATGGACTTCACTGGCTTTGGGATTTCGCCTAGCCTCTCTGTGATGATAATCTTGTGATGATAATGTGCTAGAATCCTGTTAATCTTCAGAAGTACTGACAGATGTGTTGTGGCAGAGGCATGTGTCCTCCTTGTACAGGCTTAAGCTCCTGATATGGTAGTTGACTTGAACGTGTCTACGTTGGTGTTCAGTTGGTCTCACTGGCTACAGTGGGTTTAACTATGCTTGTTTAATGCAGGCACATCCCATACCTGACTAATGACTTGCCCAGTGCTGTGGTTAGGGAGGATGGCAACTGAGGCTTTATTGCTGTAGGTTGAATTGGTGTGAAATCTTGCTGATGAGGCTCCTAGAGCATTGCATGTCCCAAAATAAGGCAACACATAGTATTGTATATGCACAGAAAAATTGTTCAAGAATGGTCATATAAGAGATGTCCTGCTGTATGACCAATGGAGCTTGTCTTTTGAGGGTAGAGACAGGAAGCTTAGTAATGAAACCTAGCCCACATGTATTTCACAGAAGGCTTTTTGGTTTAGTGTGTTCTTTTGCTGTTTTTTCAAAGAATTTTCTTGACTTGGTTGAGTCATTCGGTTGCTAACTTTATGTTCACTCAATAGAATTACTGTTCCCTGGTAAAAGCAGTGGCATTTGGCAGCAGCTCCTGGTCACTTGTCCAATATTGTATTTAATCTAGCAGAAACAAATGATGTGAAGTCTCTGAAAGGGTATGGAAGATTCCCCTCCCCGGTAATATGTGGCCTTGAACTTGTAAAAAGCAGTTTGCTTAACCATTTTACAAGAAAAGCTCAAATAGAGAAAGACAGACACTGTCAAGCATTATCTAACTGATGGTTTCAGCTAGTTAATTTTTTTGTGTCTTTCTAGCTGCTGGAAAAAAAATTACTTTACAGGCTATGTCGTGTGTGTGTGTCCCAGTTCTAGGAATACTTTAGCTTTGCCAATACTGGTTTGTTCCTCAAACTATGCTACACATTAAAATTCAGCTTTTATTTTTAAAATACTTTTGCAGTTGTAAGTTTGCAGGAAAAAAGCTTTTGTTTGCTTAATGAAGTTGGCTTTATGGATCCATATAACATCAGTACCTTAATTACTACAAATGGATAATAAACGCTCACTATATACGAGAATGGGAGACACGCAGTGTGACTCTCATTAGAACCAATTGGATTTTCTGTTGATAAGTTGGTAAAAAATGTAAATACTACAAATAACTGCCTGAGGGCATGTTAGATAACTACGCCAGGAACCATGCAGCAAAACTCATTTTTACAGAAATTGCTTCCTCTGTTGGAGTTGAACACAGAAGAAACTGAATGCACATTCATGCATAAGTTGCAATATTTTCTACATCCTTTGTGAAGTTTTGCATTAAGAAGTCTGGTATATAGTTTTCTTGTGTAACTGGAAAGAGGTGAATCTTGGCTAAGGAGTGGTTAGGATTCAATTTTCCCTAATAAGATACAACGCCTTGGCTTTAGGCAACTAAACCAACCCTGTGTTCTGTGGCATATAGTCAAAAAAGTAATTTTGTTCTTCCTGTGTGAAACAGCTCCTAAGAAGTCTCTTGTGATCAACAGAGGAGAGGAAAGTTGGCCTTTGCATTTCACAGGCTTGTTGGACAAACCATATCCCCTTGCTGGCTGGGTGGATATGTTACCAGCCAAGATGCCAGTTCCTCAAATGAGTTAGCAAAAGCTGAGTATCGCACTGCTATTCACTTCAAGGAATGCAAACAATTCTGTTTGCCAAATGAAAGTTGTCATGATGTTCCCCAGACATGACCCTATGATTAGGGATTTACTTTTTCAAATGAATCAAGAATAGGATTCCCCATTGGAATCTATTGGATCCAATAGAGTTTCTGTCCTTCTAGATCTGTGTGGGTGCTGTGAAGAACTACTCTTGATCTCCTGTTGCTCTTTTTATGCCTTCCAAAGATGTGACCTCTCCAGCATGGCCAGAGAGGGCCAGCACAGACCTTTGAGAACTTTGGAGCTGTTGAACAAATGGGCAAAACCAGCACAGGGCTGTTGAAATCACTGTACTACTAATGGATTCCCTGTCAATATATGGGAAATTTCAACCATGCTGCAGTCTCTGTTCACTGAAAGCAGGGTACTGTCAGGAATGTGCAGGGGAAAGGGAACAAGATAGCAGAGTGCTTGTGGTTAAAAGCTTGTGTGTGATTTGGGATGTGTTTGCTCTGACATGCCAGCAGGTGCTAATGGCTAGGCAACCTGGTCCTGATGCCTGAGGGGGGAGATTGGTTGCTTCAGTCTTGTGTTAATCACTGTAGATGTGCCAGTTTATGGTGTTGTACAGGGATTGGAATAGCTCTGTGCTTTGTTGCTCACGTCTCTACCATCCTCATGGTATAGCAGGCCTTTTTTCATTTGTCAGTTTGATGACCAGATCTTCTGAGGACTCTGGTGAATGCAAAGGCTGCTCTGGGAATGGTTGCACTTTGTTCTGTTCTTGCATTGCATTGTGAATCTTCATTTTGTAGAAACCTGTCATGCCATAAATTGAGAAGAAGGCAACACAAGATAAATTAGCTCTACCATTCTTTATATGGAAGATTTTATGATGTATTCTTCCCTATACGAGACTTCCATCATACCTACCTCTTAAAATGAAGACTGGTGAATAATGGCTTAGGCAAGCAATAAATACATAATGCAATGCCACCTTTGAACCTTGTAGCTTGTGTGTAGGTCAAAGATTATACGGGTTGTAATAATGATTTATGATTTCAGTCTCTTGATATATTTTAGGCTATCTTTGCTTTCTGTTGGTATGACTTTAGTTATTTAATTATTCTATTTATTTTTAGGAGGCCACTATGATCCTTCTCATACTACTACAAAGTACATCTTTTGTTTTTCTGAATATGAAATAACTCAAACTTTGTGTTCAATATAGACAAACTCTTTGTGTTCAATAAAGCAAGCATATTCGGAAAAAATGTGTATAAATAATGTCTATGCAAGTGTCTACATTCAAGATGAACAATTTGTTAAAGAGATAACTTGATTTATTATTGGTAACAGGCTTAGCAATTGTCTCTCTTTTTAACAAATAATGTAAATGTACTTCCTAATTGCTGCAGAACAATAATTACACAAAGACATCTTGACAGTTCCCATATTAATTAATCTCACACTGGTTGATTTGAAAATTTAAGCTTAACTGATGAATGATGACTGTATCTTGGAGCTTCCAAGCTTAATGTTATTTGATGTTAAAAGTGCATCAATCAACCCTTAAGCATAACTTGACAAAATAATTTGATAGTGGCAGATGCTTGTTTTCATGTCTCTGGCTTATGCTGATTTTTTGCTGTACATGAGATAAGGTTACCTAGTTTATGGTGAAGAGCTTTCTGGCTTGGTGAAAGCAAATATCATTTAGTTCCACTGTTTTCTCTTCCTGCCATTTGGCTTGCAGGAACTTTGCTGCAAGTAAAAGAAACTTGTAGACAGTACTTCAGAGTACTGGTTTGCATACAAAGCTCTGTTCTTATTATCATCCTTTCAGGTGAAGCAGCCAGGTTTAGTGATGAGTGAGTGCGCTCTGTCTGCTGCTGCAAAGCAACTCCAGAACTGCCATTCAGATGCTACGGATGGGTTGACTTCCCTTCTTGGTTATTTCCTTTACTCTGCAATTTGAAGCTAGCTGTTCTGTGGAGCTGTGGGTGCTCTTGCCTTTCCCTGTTTCATGAAGGACTGCTCAGTGTGTAGCTGTAATGCTGTACCTTGTGTTGATATTTGGCAAGTTAGTTTTGTGCTCCTGATTTTTGAGTCCCAAGGACACCTCAAGTCAGTTCTTTCCTGGAAGAAGTTGGCTTTGTGGTATGTGTGCTCAAACAGTGATGAGGCAGCTGAGAAAGTCAATGTATTCTTTCTTTACTGGTGTAGTCTTGGAGGTTTATCACTTCAGAGGTGAATGACAGGATCCCTTCCGTCCTTTCAGTTTGTGCTTGTCAAATGTGTGTGTTTCCACAAATGTGCATTCACTGTGTGTGATTGTGATGTGTTACTGAAAACCTCAGGCTTTATCTCATTAGGCTTGTCTCTGATACTTGATAATTTGTAGGGTGAAGTGGAATACTGCTGGCTCTGGGAGGTTTGGTGTAGTATGGGCAGCCTGAATGCACAGAGGGGCTGGGTGGCACAGAGGGCTGCTAGACTGCTAGCCTGGCACTGCCATACTGGGGTGGCATCGGCATACCATAACTTCAGTAGCAGTTTTTAACCTGCTGCCTCTAAAAAATGTGACCAAAAGGTTCCAAAGTCATGGTGTTGTCTGTTATCACTAATAGTTTAGTCCACTATTAGCTATATTAATATAACTTTTACTTTGTGTTTCAGTTCTAATGACCTGTGTAATCCTGTTAACTGTCTGGGAGCTCAAGCCTGGCCCATCAGAAGAAAACCTCAGAACAGCAAGAGTCAAATGTAAGTGGTACTGAATATATACAGTTAACAATCAAGTGTAATTGCAAGGAATAGTGTTTGGAATAGATGACTTTACTCCAGCCCCAGGGCATTGTGGCAGATGCAACATAAGGTTTAATAAACTATAGGTCCCTGTTGCCAGTATTGCTATATAAGAGTAATAATAACACTGAGAGCGAAAACATCCATCAAAAGCTGACAAATCTGACACAGATTATACGTATGCATATACTAAAGATGCTACTTAAATCTGGTGGAACTGCTAATAAAAATTCTTTAGTGGTCTTAATGAAACATCATTTTGTGCTTATTACTCCTTTCATGTGATGTTATTTTTGAGAAACAATCACTTGAGCATTGTTGGAAAAGGTGCTTGTAATTGTAAAAGTAAATAGCAATATGTTGCCTGATAAATCATAGGTACAATAGCTCTATTCAGAGAGGAGCTTATAGTTAAAGCTTATGTTAGAACTTTAAACATAGTGAATATACACACTTACTTTTAGCACAGTGGCTGTGTCTTGTTGTGTATTTCACCAAGAAAACCAGCTAGATGAATGACTCTTGTTTCCATTTGTGGGTGGCCCAGTTGCAGATGTATGGTTTTTTAAGAACCAGAAAAAGAATGTATGTATGAGTATAAAGAGTTTGTGTGTATGTAGTTTTGTTTTTAAAAAAACCCCAAAAATCCCCGAACAAATACCAAGGAGGACATTCCTTTGAGCTGACCTGGCTATAGCTGCTGTTAGTCCCATGAGTACCCTATTTAGGGGGTGCACCTCTTTATTGGAGCTGGTGACATTGCCTGCAGGATACAGCCCTAACTTAGGATTTAGGCAAGTGTGACAGCTTTGGCTGTAGCCTGGTGGGCCATGTTGCCCTTCTTCCTCCTCAAGAATACCTATTAAAATAAAGTGTTCTAAGATATATTGGTGAAAACAAATATGGGCATGCTGTACACATGACTTAATTTTTATGGCAAGACCAAATAAATGCCAGTGTCCTAGTAAAATAAGAACAATAGCAAACTGCATGTTACATATGAATTTAAAATGTTAGTGTCAATTAAAAATAAAGCCAGTGTTTCAACTATGTATATGTAGCCATTTTCCAATTGTATTTGTTCTTTACTTACACTGAACACACAGCTTCAGAGTTCAGCTTCTAGATTAAAGTTTCTGCCTTGAATTTTAAAACTTAAGGTGAAATGTAAACACTGTGAACTGCTCATGTATTATGTGCTCTCCCCAAGGCTAGAAGGAGATACATAGATACTGTAGATCCCAGCCTCACAGGTCTCTGCTGCCAACTTTTGATTGTGTAGCTTTTCCCTGGTTGGGTCCCGTGTGTCAGGCATAGCTACTGGCCCAGAGCAGGGATACCTGGGATGCTCTGGGACTGTGCAGGAAGTGAGGGACTGTATCCCACCAGGCAGAATCTCAGACCCCACTGGAAATCATGTTATCCCTGTTTTGTCGTTTGGGTTAAGTAATTTCTCTGAAGTCATCAAACATGCTGGCCATAACCTGCATGTTAGGGACTTCCTCTCATGTGATTCATCAGCTCAGAGCAAGCACAGGCTTTTCCACAGCAATTCTGAACACCTATCTTCCTGTTGATGGTAGTGGAAGATCCAAGGAGACTGAGTACCAATGTGCCTATGCCTCATCAAAGCCAGTGGAAATTGAGAGGTTGAGATTAGTTTAGTTGGACTTTTATTGGAGCCTGTTGCAGAAAAATATGCACTTAATTTTCAAACAAACATCCTATTTGCACTCAAATGCAAATGCTAACATTTCTGTAAACCTGTTGCAGGTGCTTAAATTTGGCATCTGCTCCAGTGGAGTTAATAAGTAAAAGAAAACCTAGCCATAAGGCTTGCTTGATATTACCTTAGAGACTGAGTTTATTCCTTTGAAAATGTATGTTAATGAGTAAACTATTCAATAAACTTCCACTTTTCTTCTGCATAAAATGTGTGGCTATTGGAGAATTTAGTCTTTGACCTTCTGAATTAATACCTTCCAGAATATTAACACTGTACATCCCTTTAGAGGCATTTAGGCAGGGAGAGAGACCCTCTGAAATTTGTCTCTGGATACAACTGTGGAGACTTCCAAGGCTCCTCCTGGGAGTGTTCAGCAGCCTGGGTCTGTCTTTAAGCCTGTCCTTGTTCTTGCTGAGCATTAGGAACTCTGTAGAAATGCTTGTTAATTGTTATTACTGTCATAAAAGTTGTGACAACACCTGAGGTATACAAAGGTGCTTCCCAATTCAGGAAGGTGAAATATAGGTCAAAGTAGAGATTGTGGTGTTTGAGTTAATATTCTTTAAGTGTGTTCTTTGTGTATCTTCTCAGATATATTTTTAGCAAATGACCAATAAGAAGAGTGTGAGATTTTGCTGTGTGTTTTTTTTTCCCCAAATGTGTGATAAATTCACAGTTTCCAGAGGAGGGGTTTGTTTATATTGTATTGCTCTGCTGCAAGAGCTAATATATTAAACATTTTCCCAAAGGATATCTGTGGTCTTTAATTAACTTTTTTCCCATAGGCTTGTAATATAGCATTATACAATGTTTGGTCAGTACCCTGCTCTCCTACTGTTGTGTAGGTCTTATTTGCTCTCATTTCCTGGGGGAGCATTATGAGCGCAGACAGGAAGAATGCATCAAATGAGAAGTTAATTGTGTTTAAGCTGTGGGCGAGAGGGAAACAGAATTGAGACTTCCATTCTATCATTCTATTGTGCTCTATAATAAGAAAAGCTAAATATACAGTTTCCTAGGCCACTAACCCAGGAAAGCAGGGGGGGAAAATTATCTCAGTCACAGAAAGGACAAAATACAAAATATGCAAGCAGCCACAGGAAACTTCATACTTTAGTTTGAAAGCTGGTTATAGGATGATGGCGGTCAGAACATGCCAGTATTCATAGTGATTACTTCCCGAGGAAGGACAAAATCCTGTCTGCTTCCTGAAGCCCGCTATGATTTATCCTGTTATGCAAATTCTGTTGCGTACAAATGCAATGGTGAGGGATGGAATAGAGGAACTTAGCCCTTTACAGGTTCATCATAAATCATTACAGTGTATTTGATATCAGGCTGTGGACAGCTTCATGCCAAAGCCTTGGCTGGCACGGATTCTTTTGGGGGAAGCCAGAAGGGGCACATCTGAGACTGGATTGTGAACCACTTCCAGCAGTTCCAAGTGCTTCAAACCCAGCTACGTGGCTTACTCGGGCAAAATCTGTTTTGTGCAAGGACATGAGTTCCCAAGTGGGTGATAACATGAGAAACAGCAGCTGTTTTGGAGCAGGATTTCCAATATCCTTCTCATTTGAGATGTCCCTATTGCTTATAAGACACTTTCATTGGAAAAGCTCCAACTGTCAGCAGCAATTTACCCAGCAAGGGTCTGTTATTTTCTACCCTAATATGGTTAATGGGACTTTGTGGAAGCAGATCTTCAGACGTCTGCTTGATCTGTGGAAAGGTATTTCCCTCCCCCCACCCTGGTTTCAGTGAGAGAGTTCTAGACTTTCATTTTTGGGTTTAAGGTTTTGTAGGAAATAAATTTGATGAAAGTTGCTGGATCAAAAAGGTGCATGGCTTCTGATTTAGTTCTGTGCCTTCTACCCGAAACTCTTGAAGTCTTACCTAGCACTGGAATTTCAGGACAGTTTTAATCCATATTTCTTTGCTTGACTATAGTTTGCTTAAAAATTCATAAACAGAGAAGTTATGGCTTGAGTGTGAGGTTTGTAACATTAGTGAAAATGGATTGTGTTTGTCTGGAATTTATCACAAACTTTGCCTGGTCATATTTCAGGCTTGAACGGTAGAGGCCAGCTCCAGAGGCAGAGCTTCATTAACTTCTAGTAAATGGAGGATGAAGTGTAGGAGAAGGTTGGGGTGGGGAAGACAGACTAAAATGCTACTGTGTGATAATTCACTTGAAAATTGATTTGAATATTGCCATAGTCTGTAGAGTGCGCTGTACTAGCATCCATTGAGTAAGAGCAGCTCAAGACCCTTCACAGTAGTGAGCATGTGTGTTCTTGTAAATGAAGATTATTAACTGGTGTGCTGGGATCTAATGTGCCAACTGCACATGGCAAGCTGCACTACCGTTGTGGCTTTATTACTTGGATGGTTTTAACCTCTAGAGATCTTAACTGAGGTTTCATTGCACTGTTCATACACTTAATTAAAAAACTCAGCCCCTATCCCATGAGTTTAGTCTACTGTCCAGATTTTGCAAATACCTGCATGTTCTTACCTTCATTAATGAGAGTAATTTTGCTGGAAGTTAGTGAGATTGTCATAAAATAAAATTTCAGTGTAATTGTGAACCAAGCAGATTGAGCAGTACTTCTGTGTGCCACAATGTTGTTGCTGTAAGGCCAATACTGACGCTGCTGCTGTTTAAGCAAGGCAGATTACTAGTAAAAATGTGTTCAGTTGTTAGCATATAACATACCTTGTCACAGCAGAATCTGAGAAGTTATGCCCTGTATTCCCTTTTGTATCTAGGTGTACTAATCACTTTGAATTTTACTATCAATGTGATATGACAGGATGCGACTGATGCTTGGTAACACAGTGAAAGTGATCATTTCCCAGCAATCTTGATTGGCAATCCAGCTAAATAAAAGTAGTTTTCTGAAAGTAGCCTGGTGGCAGGGATCTTAAAAAACCCAACTAACCAACACAAAACAAAACAAAAAAACCCACAAAAAACCCAAACAAGCAAACAACCCCCCCACCCCCAACCCAAACAAAAACCACAAACCACAAACCAAAAACCAAACACAGAAACCCAAACAATGCTGGGGGAGGAGCAGGGAGTACTTAGCTTTTTAATATACAGGAACTCCAGCATGCATCAGCCTGCTTTTCTTTTAAGAATGTGTAGATGAAGTACTAAGTTGTATTAAGGCTTAAAGTCAGTGGTTTCTTCATAGAATGCAGGCACACAGAGGCTGCTGTGCCTGACTTTAGCTGTCGTGTCTGTAATCCCATAACAATATGATTGGGTTGAGGTACCCAGGCTGTTTGTACAGAACATGTTTAAATTAATTTAGCAAGTTGTATTTTTCATTGCTATGGACAAAGTTAGTAATTTTCTTGGATATTTGTTGTGTGATAGGCTTTTCTCTGAAGTTGGGCATTATGCAGGCTGCCATTTTTAACAATTTCTTTGCAAATTGTTTTTCTCTATAGCCTAAACAAGAATACAAAATTGCTGCTACATCTCTAATCTTGGTGACAGCACATTATAAGAAAAAAAATAATCTCCTGATATCAGACATTACCAGTTATTTTAATCACAGTTAATGGTTTGAGGAGCTATAAAGGGGTGTTTTTAATTACCTTCTTCAACCTTTAGTTCTTTTAACAGGACACTGTTAAATCAATTCCAGTATCAGTATAACTGAAGTATGCAGTTTCAGGTAGAATTAAATAAAGATGATCATTAATGGAGAGAACTTAATAGACATCATAGGAATTGTTATTTCAACTTTGAACAGGATTATTTTCTGGTGTGGATAAAGGAGATGCATTTGAGATGAATACAGTTCTGTATGGATGATTGGGGGAACTAATCCTACACATTGATTTGTGATGATCTGTAGCTTATGACACTGCTGATTCAATGTCCGGTCATGCTCAGTTCTTATACAGAAACTCAGGCTCTCAGCAGAAGTGTGTAGTATGAATATTGGATAGATAAGTTCAGTAGTAATTAGATTTGTACCTTTCTACCATGTGGATATCATGAACAGTCACAGAGACTGTCCCTGAAAGAGCTCTAGTTAGAATGTCATGTCACTTTGCACCAGGCTGTGTAGAAAACGTTTGTTGAGATCAGAGCTAGGTCATCATTTGGGTTAGCTACATGTGCTAGATGTATCTATAAAGTAGTGATTACATGTAAGAAAGAAAGAAAAGTTGTTATATATGCTTAAAAAGGAGTGGAACAGGTTGTTACAGTTTCATTGGCAGTGGTGGGGAGGTAAAGGTGCAGTTGCATTTTTGACTGTTACCACTGCAGGACTCATCCAAGCCTAAAATAAGTTTCTTTGTGTTGTTAAAGAATCTTATGCTGAGTTACACAGCTTGTCGTTGCTTGAGCTGTCACTGGTGCAAATCCAGCTGTCAACAATGCAGTTTTGCTGATCAATCTTTAACACTTCGCAGAGTTTGCTAGTGGCCAACATTAAAATCCCAGCAGAGATTAATTATTAAATATGTATCTTACTGGAGATTTATAGCGCTTTGTGTGAGAGAACACCTAGGTCTTTGGAGAACAGTATGATGCCAAGTGTCAGTTCTGTTAAGATCCATTACAAGACGAAGATTCATGCTGTGGTGCAAATGGTACTTGAAGTCTCCTGCTACATATGTGCCTGTCTGTAGCTAAATATCCCTCTGGAGACTGACAGTTCAGTTGCTAGTGTCTTGATGCAGCTTGTTCCATCTGCCACTGATGCTTCAGCACTTAAGTGACACATCTGAAATAATAAGGGCCTGGATCTATTCTGACCGGTTTAGAACTTGTCAGAACTCTTCTGGTTTCTAAATGTAGGACCTACCTGAAAATAATAGTAGTTGGAGGGAAGGGTCTGTCCTCTGCTAGGAGCCTTTGAGTACTAAACTTAATTTGGTAAAATAGTGCGCTGAAGGTGGCAGCAGGGCTGTTATCAGTACATAAAGGAGTTTGTATGTGGGGTCTATATATGGATTTCCCAAGATTTTGAATCTCAAGGAGAATTTAAAGCATCTGAATCTTTCATTATCTCAGGTCTAGTAAAATATGAAAGTTTTTATGCTGTGGTGCAGTGCTATTTTATTATAATTTATTTTTTGGTAGACCTTGGGAAGCAGAGGAATTACTTTCAAACAGTTTAATTTATTGTCTAATATTTATATAGGACTGATTCAAAAGTAATTAGGTATCTGTGCTTGTATTGAATTTCCTTTTAAAGAGCAATAACTTAAGTCTAAAGAAAACACTGTGGAATTACACCCATTCCAAAGTCTAAAAGTGTTTTTCAAAGTAAACAATGGATGACACTTATTTCCCTGGATGTAAAATAATGAAGAAACCCATTAGTTTCTTCTGTCCAAAGTCTTTTTGGATACACAATAACATAGGTTCACTTTTTTAATGTCCAGCAGCCACCATGTCCCACTGCAATGTTGATGTTCTCAACACTAACGACATTATTTATTTGGTGCCTCTATGAGAAGCTGAATTCTCTAGAAAAACTGAGTTTGGAGTTCCTTAAATCTTGCCTTGGGAATTTTTTTTTTCCCTTCAAGTTGCAAAATCCACACACCTTTCTTGTGCCTGCTTTGTACTTGTCAGACTTTCCTTAAAAAACGGCAAAATGAGAGCAACTAGGACTTCTAAAGAAGCTCTTGAAGAGCAAGGGAATTAGGATGAGTGGGGAATGAGGAGAGGGAAAATTTGTGCTGAAGAGGTCTGTATAAAAAAATTTTGGATGAATCCTGGTACATCCAGAGTCATCCAGAAATAAAGATATTTGCCATTGTACACACTACATATAAAAGAAGCGGAAAATCAGTAATGGGTTTTTCTTCCTTTGTTGTCCTTCATGATTCTTTTGCCTTGGCTCCTTCTTCATTTTTTGTTTCAGAGGAATGGAGTATAACCAAATGAGGGTATTTTCTGAATTTAGTATATTGTGCCATCAATCCATACCACTTTCCTGTGTTGTTGCTGTATGCTTTTGCCCTTTTACCCTTTGAAAGAGGAAAAGCAGCTGGATTATTTCTAGTGTGTGCTGAAAAGTACTTGGTAACATGGAAGTTTTTTCCTTGCATTCATTAAACACATTCTTCTGAAACTGAAGGCAAAGCCTGTTGTCTTAAGTGGCCTATTCTTAAGTGCTTCTTTTGGACCTTCTGTAGTATTGTGGTTTGTTTTTTTTTCTTTTGAAAGTTTTTGGATTAACTTTTTGGCCCCTTCTCTGCTGAAAGGTGTTTCCCAGGTACACAACTGTGAATAAAGAGGCTGGAGAAACTTCTGTAACTGTGCCATCTGCTCATACATAACAGGAGAATTCAGTGCTTATATAGAAATTCTAGAGCTAAAGTTGTGTTCTTAATTTCAGTTTTAATGTTACCCAAAAGACAGAAAATATTATTTCCATATTCAGTAGCATTAGTCTTGTTAGTTTCTGTGGTCTATAAGCTATCTTGTTGGAAACTTTTTTTCTGGGTTTCAATTTTTTTTACAGTTAAAACATACATATTTGCTTTTTACTTCAGTGTTAGGTTTTATTTTTCATTTTGTCTTTTCTGTGAAAGCTTCCAGCAAAATGGCATTTGCTCTAAATTTCTTATTGTTACTCCAAGTTGACAGGTTTTAAATACTTTTGGAAAGAAGATCTCCACTCATGTGATGGGTGCTTCTCCAATGTCACCTGCAAAAACTGAGGCACCTCTTAACCACTCTTCAAACTCTTGATACAGAAAGTTGCAAATGAACTGTACTGCATTTGGCAGGAAGCATTTTACCCGTTGCCCAGACCTTCCTTTCCCTGTGTTCCTGTGGTGGAGACAGGAGTTCTGTCCCATAGCAACTGCTTTGGCAGCACATGAGCCATCCACTAGGCAGGTGGATGGGCAGGTGGCATCATGATGTTCCCAAATGCACTGCTGGCAGGAGTAACTAAAGACTTTATGCATCAGGATGGTCAGCCTGAGCTCCTTGGAGACAAAGAATGCCAGTATCATGATGTCATGTCATTTCCCAAAGGGTCTTTTTTTTTTTTTTTCTTTTGTTAAGGGTAGGGTGATCTTCTTTATCACAGTATTAAATAGGCATGTTTTTTTAATCAGCCTTACCTGACATTAATTAAATTGCTGACTGAATGCTGTGTTTTAGAAGGGAGGAATGGGGCCTTTCAGAAGGGTGGGGATTTGAAGCCAAAATTGCAATGGTCCTTTTCTAATGAACTTCAAACTGTTTTTTCAAAGGTTCATAAATGTAGTAATTTGGATTCTTCTATAGGGAGATTGTGCTGGATCTTTTTGGTTTTGAAAAGCATTCAATGAGTGGAATTACTTGGCATTTAGACATGATTGTATACTGTACAGTATGCTGTATCTCTTAATAGCAGTAAGATAAAGTAGAGGTGACTTAGAAAATTAATTTTTACTTCAAAAATTTTAGCAGAATTTGGACAGTGTTGTAAATGAGATTCCAGAATCTTAAGTATGTGTTAAGACAAATTGGATAACAAGCAATATCAAGGTCTGCTTAATGTTTAAATATTTTGCCAAACAGCAAGGAGTTTAAGCTTGTGTACAAGTGTGAACTTGCAAAAAAAGTATCAGAATTTCAAAATCAAGTGTGCATATTTCTGTTAAGACCTACCTAACTGTAAGGAACTATTTGGGAACACTGAATAATTGCTGGTGTTATTTGACTAGTGTTAATATTTGTCTTTATGTTTGGATACTTTCATGTTGTTAACTTCTTATAGGGCCCCATTTTTAGCAGGGGTGGGGGCGCTGGAATTATGTAGCCTTGTAGTCTGTATGGCACTCTGTCATCCAAATTAAGCATAGTTGCTGTCCTAAAAATTTCAGCTCCATCTCAAGCACTGATACTGTTTGAGTACAGTTGCATAAACAAACTAATAAACTGATTGCTTTTAAGAATTGTCTGAAAAGCTTGCAGATTTGTGGAAATATCTTCCATATTAAAAACAAAACAAAAAACCCCACCTGCTTGCCGCAAGCTAGAGTGAACTGGTGTTTGAATAGTTGATTGCCCCCCCCCCCTTTTAGAATTACATAATTGCTACACTTGGGTTGTGAATTACCAGAGCAAATAATAGTCTGCATCCAGTTGGAGCCATAAGAATATAAAATGTACCACAGAATACCCATTTGAATTATTCTAATGGTTTAGAAACCTGTGGAGAATTTCACATGCCGTTGTGTGCAATCATGTACCTGGCAAAACTGACGGTGGCAGTGCCTGAGGTTCTGGCGCGTCTACTGCTGTTTGGCAATGTGTGTGCCTTAGGAGGTGCTGATGAGCCCGGTGTTCGGTCTTGTTATGAGGAAGCCGGAATGTGAAATTCTGTGGAGCTATCTATTAGAAAGCAAAGAGAACTTGGTAGTTTTTCTTCTCCTTTAAAGATTGAAATGAGTAGGAAAATGCTATTTTGCATCTTTAAACTTGGAGATTTTTTTAACCACCATGTTGCTATGGTATGATTTCAGGCTTCTACTGTTGGAATAGAGTTGGAAGAGGGATATCTAGAAGACAGGTCTTGATATATCGTCACTTGCCTAGCAATTATAGCACTTGCATGCTAAGTGAAAGACTGGATTCAAGTCCCTGCTCCAGTTAATATTTAATATGAGTTTTTAGAAAACAGGGCTGAGGAGGGATAAACCCGGAAGTGTTTGAGTGGGACGTAAGAGAATAGTCATTTGGCGGGTGATTAACAACTGAAGTATTCTACATCTGAAGTTAGTCATCCTGGACTAATGAAAATATTTCTCGCACATCTGCATGACTCTTGCATCAGAATTTTTTTTCCCATTTCTGAGAAGACTTGTACCATTGAAATCATTAGGCTTTCAGTAGAAATGTCTCAGCCAAGCTGTGCTTCTCTGGCCAAAATTAGAAGCTATTTTTAGCTGGAAAATTCTTATCTGAGTCTGTAAAGAAAACAGTAGTGATTGAGACTTCTAAGAAGAAATCTTAATAATCTGAAACAAAATTTTTGTCTATTTAGAGGCTTCTCCAGTTTTGGTTTAATGGTTATTACATTAATTTCTACCTACAATTTCTTTTTTGTATGTTGATGGTGTTACTCCTGCTTCTAAAGAGCATTTGTTGATTCTTCTAGAGCTTTTACATATAAAGTCATAGGTGAGGAAGGGTATCCAAGAAGAGTAAAAAGTATTGTGACACAAAACCATAAATGATGCAACCTGAATTATCATTCATAATTAAAAATATCTTCTTTCTAGATCTACTTCACTTAACATTCTACAGAGCTGCTGCTGAAGTCTCTCTCCTTTCCCTGCACAAGCCTTTTCAGCACCCTGGACACTTGGTCAGCTGAAGCCTGTACCTCTGCTAGGTTTGTCAGCCTCTGAGCTAGCTGCCTAGTTTCAGGTATGCTCATTCGTGCTTCAAGCATGCTTGCCACTTAGGGTACAGATAACAGGCTCAGAAAGCTGAGATCAGACTTAGTGTGTAACTGGGCTATGGATTTCTGCACCCGATTGTATCCCCTAAGCATCTGTTGACTCCTAGCTTGCACTTTAAATAATGTGCTTTTATGGGATGTGCACAGTGGTTCTGTTCTGCTCTTCATATGCAGGGTTGTGCTCAGTGGAAACCCTGGGTCAGAACAGAGCTCCTGTGCACCGAACTAATGTAAAGAGTAATAACTGGGAGAAAACAGATTTGGAGATCTCTGTCAATTATAATCCTCAAAGACTACGGAGAACCAGCGTAATGGTTTGGGCAAGAAGGAACAAAATCCACCACAGTGAAGGCCAGAGAGTATTACTCACGCAAGCAAAGGAACGAAAAAAGGAGAAAATACATGGAGTTTAGGGGGAGACAGACTATCATGTGGCAGGCTTATGAAGACTGGTAATGCTTCGTCTACACTTTGTATGGCACTTGCAGGTTTTGAGGGTCTGCTTTCTGGTACCCACAGCGCTGATGAATGAATAATTACATGTAAAGGCATCCTATAGGCATCTAAGATAACAGTTCTTGCTGCTATTATTTAATGCTGAGGAAAGCTTTAGTCTGCAAGAGATTTGTATTAGCATGTTTTACTTAATTTCTTCTTTGTTATCAATTTGCTGTCCTGCAATTACTCCTGCAAATTGTAGCTTGGAATTTGCTAAAAGCATCTATTGCTATAAGCAATCTCTATACTGAGAGCTAGGATAATTAGCACAGAAGCAACACACAAGCTCATGTGAACACATACCAGGATAGTGTCTATTGTCTTACACAATTTCCTTTCTAAGAACATTAGATAAATCCATGTCTCTTAGTATATTTGTATTAACTTCAGTAGTGTACTGAGTGAAGATTTATTTACTGAATATCTTCAGTCTTCAAGTATGAAATCAAAGTGCACTGTATTCCAAATCCAACCTCAGATGTTACCAACCTACAGTTGAAATATTCAATAGTGCTTTTGTTATACTGACTTTTAGATTTAGGCTTTTAACTGCCAAATGACCTCTTAAAAAAGAGTTTAGACTCCCAAGCTACTGAAATTATTTTAAAGACTTTTTTTTTAAAGAATGTCAACTCAAAACTCCTCATTAAACATTGTAGAACACTTGAAATCTGGGCAGCATTCAGTGCTGTCAGACCTCTTCCCTTCTATGATCATATTAAGAATACAGGCAGAATGAAGACTTATGTTCTCAAAAGTGCTTGAGATAATAAAATCTCCAACTCCTATTGAATTTCAGGGGTACTCTAAGCTCTAAGATATTGCGGAAAAACATGATCTATAGCTAATTACCGTGGTGCTATTGATAACTCAGTTGCTATTTAACAAATATAGCCATGTTAGAATGAACACTGGTATTGAGGAAACTGCCTCAGTAGAGTCACATTGTAGCTGTCTGTAGGAATTGATGATGGGGTAAGATATGAAAGGTCCAGGTTTCAGTCATGGAGTGGTGGTTCTGTCTCTTAATAGTGATTTTGTACCTTTCGGGTGATTTACTCCCCTTCTGGCAGAGTAGGCTGTCGGAATGAAGTCAATGTAATTGAGCATCTCCAATGTTATATTTCTTACGTAATGATCTGACCCTACAGTCACTTCAGAGCTCTTATAACCTACAAGTTTTATTTCATCACTGTGGCTTCTTTTTGAAATGAAGAATACCGTTGAGCTCTCTGGAAAAAGCCAATTGGTAAAGCTCAGGAAGTATCTCAACTGCATCAACTCTTTGTCTATTATTTGTGGATTCATGCACAGAATATTGTAGGTGTCGTCCTGAGAGGTGCCAAAATGAAGTATCACAAAAATTCACATTCCGTTTCTATTGACGGCCTTAACTTCATGAATAAGTGGTATCTAAAACCTGATCTGTCTGTAGGTGCAACATACTCATAATTCTGGCCTTATTAGCTCATCCCTAGCAGATGCTGGTTGCAAGGATGTGATGAGGCCTTGTGGGTAACAGCAGCAGGGAGAAGACTATTTAGGTTGTGGTTCTAGGGGAGGATTCCTGCCTGATAGGGCACTTGAGAGAAAAGACACCAGAACTTAATTTAAGAAGAAACAAACAAACAAAAAAAACCCCAACCTGTGAATTTTTCTTGGAGGGCAGGAAGGAATAGTTTGTGTGGGGAAAGAAATAATTTTATGGTAGGTTTGCGTCCATGTGATCATGCAAGCATGGGCTTGATATGTAAAAGCTCTTCTTTTTTCAGCTGCAGTGTTTTATATCTCTAATAATCTTGAGTAAGGTTAGTTCTCAGCAATGGTAAAATGCTATGTCCTATCATTCATTTCATAGTGCTGTATTTTGTAACATAGAGGATTTTTAAAGTTTTCTTAACCAACACAGAGAGTAGATCAGTTTAGAAGGACCATGACAGGGCAAAACAAAGAGCTGTGTAAAAGAATAGATTTGCATTTTCCCTTGATGAAAACCGACATGATATCAAAAAAGCTAAGGAAAGAAATAAGAATAATGAACAACTGAATGACTCACACTGTCTCAATAAAAATAAGGAATCAATGTAATCTATGGCAACTTTAATGGGAAGTAGAGAAAAACAGAAAAGCAAGCAGAGATTTTTGCTTGCTTAAATTGGTACTGACAGACATGCATCCTCTTTTCCTTCAAAGGACCATGCATTGACTGAAGAGTGCTGCAGTATGCTCCGCATAATTTGAATTGAGGTTACAGTGAGAACCCTTCTAGTTGTGTATATTAGGCTTAGTGGGCTAAACTAAAGGGTGGTATTTATCAGGAGTTATGGTTGTTGCAGTACATGAGAGGCTGGAAAAGCTAGCCTCTCTAAACAGCACCAGAACTGGGGTTTCCTACTAGGTACCTGCATACTGTTCCATTTCTGGCACTGCTGAAAATGCAAGGTGAACTCCTCCTGATCTGTAATCTCCACAGGAGATGAGGATTTGTGTTCCTTACAGAATTGTTTTGTCCTGTGAATCAAATTCTGTGAGATCATGGCTCACAACATACAATTATTCAATTTGTGGCATCCAAAGTTGTTCCAGAAAGGTGGAATTGCACTAAGGTTCACCTGGAGTCCT
This sequence comes from Phaethon lepturus, assembly GCF_000687285.1. Taxonomy (NCBI): domain Eukaryota; kingdom Metazoa; phylum Chordata; class Aves; order Phaethontiformes; family Phaethontidae; genus Phaethon; species Phaethon lepturus. The sequence goes on from NW_010562665.1 coordinate 28,735, forward strand.
GGAGAAGGAGAGCAACTAGAAAAAATGTACATTAGTTCCAGAATAAACAGAAACTACACCAGACACTTGGGCTCCTGCAAAAGCACAGCTTTTCTCTGTCAGGGTTTTCCAGTAGGGGAATGGAAGCATTCAAACTGTGCACATGCAGAAGGTCACCATAGCAGTTGGGAGAATGAGATGAATGGTTTTATATCTCTGTTTTTCTGTTATGTTAACATTTTTTTTTCCTAGTTCTTTCCCACTTTCTGTTGGGCTGCTTGCCAAAGGTGCTGCCAAACAGAGTAGAGTTATTAAGATGAGATTGCCAGTACAGCATTTGTAAAGAGAATGTGCAGAGTGAAATGTGTCTACCTGCCCATCAGCAGGTACTCAGCTATAGTGTGTGCTTTACTGCTTACATGGCTCTGCTTGGGATCTTGGATGGAAGTCAGACTTCTTTGAACAATGAATATCCTTTAAGACATAACATCACAGTACTTCTCCTCCATTAAGCTGTGGATTTCTCTTGTACTAAGGTAGTTGGCTGACCACTAATTTAATTTTCTTGATAGTTCAATTGTTTTGTTTTTTTTTTTAAAGAACTTGTATAGACCGCTTTTTGTGTCAGTTCAGAGGTGTGAGTATTTACCTGTTTGCCTTTGTCGCTCTCTTTGATTGTCTTGCTTCTTACCCTTTTGCTCTTTGGCAGGCTTTACAGGGCCTTCATTTTGACAGACAACCACGTATGTGTGACTTGCGCTGTTTAGTTTTTCTTCACCGATTGATATGGGAAAGTTTAAACAAACAAAAACCCAACAACAAAACCAGCTTTTAACTGCAGTTATTGTTAACACTGATTGCATGTGCCATCACAGCCTTTCTGCTTCATGGGATACAACGATGAGGTCGTAATGGTATACCTCAGAGTTTTTATGAAGACCAGAAAAAACTGTTGATCACAGAGTCTGACTTCCTGTGTAACACAGCCAATGGACCCTTGCCTATCAATCTCTGCATTAAGCCAATAACTTCTCTTTGGGCTCTGACATGCCATTTTAGAAAAATACCCAGCCTTGAATTCAAGAATGCCAAGGAAATAGAGATTACTCCATTCTTAGGTACATTATTTGCACTATTATAATCTTTGGAGTCATACAGCCCAGCTAGATAGACAGTCTGATGCCACCTCTGAAGGCACAGAGATCAAAGGGACTCGGTCGGGCCCTGAAAGTAACATGAGTAACATCAATACATTTGTAGAATTAGCATGTGACCTTGCCCAAAGAGGGCTGGTAAAGGTGTGGCACAGCAAATTGGCTGAATGAAAGCAAAGTATGAGTCATATCCCTCTTTTTCAAAGGTATGGTCTAGTCTGTATTTCTGTTGTAAGAAGTACCACCAAGGTAGTTCAGCTCATGTTTTGAAGTGCAAGCTGTTAAGGTTCATGGTGGCACCTGATTTTGCAGATACCTGTTCCACAGAAAAGTGCAGAGCAGATTATATGACTATTGCTGGTCTAAGGGCAGCAATGCAGGGTACAGAGCTGCAAGCCTGAATGGCAAGAATTATAGCCTTCTAGACAAAATGTTTGCGTTTCATCCAAAAGAGTGCTTTTCTGTTGGAAAAAAAATGTGGTGGCTTCTCTTCAGTCTGTAATGGTATGCTTCTAAAATGGCCGATCGAAACACATTTATACTAATGCAGATAATTAAACAGTGAAACAATCAGGTGATGTGGTTGCTTGAAGGTTTTGGCTGAAGACTGAAGTTTTTCCAAATAATATGCTGTAGATTGGCTGGAAGTTCTTCTGAGATGGACTAACACATGGCAACAGCAGCCTACTGGGCTTTGGCTATGTGAATGTAATACCTCAAAATAGCTATAGAGGTATAAAAGATCCATGTATAATATCTTGTGTTTAAATAAAAGCAATTCACATTTGATTCCAGGACAGATATACTGCATAAGCAGTGATATATTTTTCATGCCTGGTACATTGTCTTTGTGACTCTGCCATATGAGATGAACATGAATAATATATGTAAGGGCTACAGAAGATATAGTACTTCTTGATGGAGAATTACATAAGAATTTTCCTTTGTCTGTCGTGGATAATATATAACTTAACCATTCATTAACCATGATGGATGAACTTAAGGTGAGCAGGGTTTGAGTAGGTTGAAAATCAAAGATCAATGAAGCAATGATTTCTACACACACACCCAGCTTCCAGACAATGATCCACGAGTATTAAATCTTTCAGTTTAATTATGCTATGAATTGCAGGGGGAAACTGCACACAAAGAAATCAGTTGCGATCTTGTCAGGCATTATCTTTCATGTAGTAGTCAGTGGAGGAGGCTCTGTGTTGTGTTTGTCAAAGATGCACATAGGTATGTGTGCTTGCAGATGAAGGTAGATGTTTAGCAGAGCCATCTGTCCAAAAACCAACTTCATTTTTCATATGATGTATGGAAAGCACAGAACAAAAACCTTAGACAACGTTAGGGGAAGGCTTAAATCCAGAGGTGGCTTCAGAACTCATGTTACGTGAAGCTAAGCATTGCAGCAGACCTCTGTGATGGGCAGCCAACAGAATGCGACGGTGATGCTTACAAGCCTCTATAAGTATCTACGGCAAATCCACTCCAGGGAGTACCCTAATGCCAGTTATACCGAAGACCCCCAAAACAAAAGCTGAGTGACTCTGATTTGGTTGACACACTAAGTGGGATGGCTCTGATTTAAGCAATGAGCCTCTGGTGAAGAATTAGTACAACTGGACAGTGCTTCCTGTGTGAATTTGGCTTAAGGATGCTGATTTTTGGCTGGATATTTGGCAAAGATGGGATGGAGGTGCTATGAGCCAGGTATGCGTAGCTGTGTATGTGCAGAATTTTGATGTGTGCCAATTCCTTGACCTAGACTGGGTTGTTGGAGTGATCTGTGTGGGTTCTCTGTATGGCTTCAGAACTAGCTGCAAGTTTTTGTTGGTGGTGTTTCCATTTGTTCACCAAATAATCACATTTTTGTGCTGAAAAAGTAAACTTAGAGTAATGCAGGTGTCTTATGTCCCTTCTGTATGATGTACACTGATGATGAATGTAACATTTTAACTATAAGTAAATGTTGAGAAGTGTGCTGGGGGTGGGAAGGAATGCACAAAAAAATGATGTTTTAAAAGTTCTGAAATAAATATGAAGGTGAAAACTAAAGTACACAAGCAATACATGATGCAGAAGCAAATAACAGCTAAGTTAAATGCTTTTTTTATTTCTGCCCTCATTGCTCCTGTGCTTCAAGTTACACATGCAACATGTAGGTCTGTGTGACCTGAGCTTTTTGTAATGGGATGAGGCACCCTTGTGAGATAACTATATATGTATTTTTTTTTTTTCCCCTCCCCTGTCACAAAGCTACTGTAAAGGAATGGTGCAACACAAGCTGGATGAGCTTTTTTTAACTAATTTCTACTAGCACCCATTGCTATGTTGTCTGATATCCATGTTTCTTGGTTACTAGGTCTGGTCCTGATTCTATGTTTCTTGAACCATTAATTAAAACTTAGTGGTCCGCATGTATACAAAACATAGTTAAAAACAAATACAGCATCTCTTCAAGTTAGTTTTGTTTAAATGTATTACAGGTAACTTAATATAATTCAGATTATATAGTTGGAAGTGTTCAATACCCTTTTAGTTATGCTGCTTACTGCACAATTTAAATGGGAAGCGAAGCCTGGGCTATTTCACCTTTTGTTTTTATTACTTTATTTGTACCTTTATGCTCTTAGAAACTGATGAAAGTGAATGCTGTGTGGGCCAATGTTTAATTAAAAAAAACCCTCTGTATCGCTCTTTGTGAAAGCCGCAAGAAAACATTTCTGTCAGGATTAGATCTTGGAGTTTGTGACCTGTTTATTTTTACAGCCCTTTATGTCAAGTTGTTTCATACTTTCATCTAGTATCTTATGTATTTTTGGTTCTCCTCATTGAAAAATAAACCCTAACAAAAATCTAAAAAGTTATTCTTGTAACAAAATATTCATTGTAGCTAACCAGACTTCTTACATAATGTTTTCTTTTTTTGGAGAGTGGGGAAGGAGTGATGATTTGTGTTTGTGTGTTTTTGTTTGTGTTTTGTTTTTTTGTGGTTTTTTGTTTGTTTGTTTGTTTTTAAAAAGGCCTGCTAATTTTTTTTAGTAAATAATTTGGTTTTGCAAAATTGTTGTGATTCCGGAGATACCTCTTGCTGAACATACAGCAGCTAGTGACTGATCAGCAAAATTGATCAGAGCTGTTTAATGAGGGATGAAGACAACAGAAATGCAAATCTAGCGAACAGTTGCTTTTTCACAGTTGGTAGGCTGTGTTGCAGGTGCAATTTCTTAATGAGTGTTAATTTGTTTTGTATTTTAACCGGACAGTACTAGGCATTGTTAGTATATGGGCTTACATAAAGAGATGAAATGAAGGGGGTTTTATGTAATATTGGGTATTTTGATTTCAAGTAATCTGTTAGTGCTGAATAGTAACTGAAGTTATTCAGAACAGTCCTATTCCTTAGATTTTTTTTTTTATAAGAGAAAATCAGTTTTGATTATCTTGACAAACTGGAGCAAGGCCAAATTCTACTCTTTTCCTTGGATATAAATCCTGAGAGACTGAGATAAAATTGAAAACATTACTGTTGATCAAGATTTACTGAGGGACAACCAGAACCAGAAGCGGGCTTGAGTACCACAAAGTAATAAAATGGTCTTGAACTAATATATCTCTTTAGCATATATTTAATACTAAATACGTTGTTGAGTTCAAGAAAATGTGATGTGGAGTGTCCCAGCAACTTTTCCAGTTGAGCAAGGGGGAAGTTGTCTGTTGTTTAAACGGGCGTGTTTCAAATGAAGGACCTACAGCCCCTGCCAGAGGAAGAAGCTGCCAGACCAACCCCGCTGCGGGAGCAGGCGAAAGCAAGCCTTGCACATTTTCACTTGGGTGCCCCTTAGTTGCCACTGTTACCGGCTAATGAGATGCACTTGCAAGAAAAAACACACTGTCCTGCTGGGTAACCTACTGTCACCTGAAAACCAGAAGGGTCTGCATGAGACTGAGCTAGTGGCCTGGATTAGGTTTAACAAGATCACCCTATAAAGTTTACTTTGTAACTGTAAAGAAAAAGAGAAATTACACTGGATGTAGGCAAAAGAAAAAGCTAGCTTTTCTGCAGTTGCTTATTAAGCATCATGTGTAAATTATCCATTGTTATCCTACTGTACTTCACAGCCTTTTAAATCTCATATGCCTCTTGTATCGACTTGTTTTCATCCAATATGAGCCCTCATGAATGCAGGATGCTGAAGTACTGGGTCAGAAATCAATTCCATCCTTCTGAAATATTACCTCTATGCCAGTGACTTCTGCTTCAGGGAATCTAGTTCAATATCCTATCTTACACTCATATAGATTACTACTTTAGCTTTCTTATATCTGGAACATGCAAAGGGATATTCCTACTATTGTAAAGTAAATAACACCAAAAAAATCAATGTGTGAAAAGAGTCCTTGATACCTCCAGCAATTGGCAAAGGAATTTAGAGCTTTTTCCCTCACTTGAGATCTGATCCTGGTGAATAACTGAAATGCACCATTGCTGTGATATTTATACAATAAGCTAATGACTTTAGTTGGTCCCTAATAGATACTCATGGAAGAAAAAGCAGCATAACCTCTGGCATCTGACTTGAGAGTCTCGGTAAGGAGGCAAAAAAAAAATCAATGAAGATATATTAGGCTGTTTCTCACACTTTAGACACGGCCCTTCTCATTCAGCTAGTAGGTGGCACAGGGTAGTGTGTGTCCACTGGCATTTTCCATGTTATTACATTTGCATGGGTACAGAATTGCTACAAGGATTTCCATATTAGAAAGGTGCTTATCTCATTCAATCAATAAGTTCTCTTTAGAAATAGGTTTTAATAAGAAGGAGGCCATGTAATAGAATAAAGCTAGATTAGAATCATGGATACTATGAAGGTATAGTTTGCTACATGTTGCTTGTGGTGTGGTACAGTGTTACGCTAGGAAAATATTGTGGAAAATGGCAAAATGGGGTGGATTTTTGCCAAGGGTTGTACTTGCATACTTGTGATAGGTTTTTTTACTGACCTACTCAGAACCATTACTGAAAAGAATCCTTCAGTTATATCAAGACACTGATTGATACTGAGCAGTACCTTTAGCATTTATGTCTGCATATACGTATATGTTTTCTGTCACTCAGAATTACAGTTAGCCTTACTTGAGGAATTCTAAAGAGAAGGTGGTGCATGTGGTCCAGTCTAAATTAACAACCTAAGTCCTCAGTTATGCGGAAAGAACAAAGAAGGTTCCTTGGCAGACTCAGAGCTTGTACAAAGGCTAGGACAAAAGGAGTTTTGGTCACAGTTGCAGGGATTAAGGTAGAGTGAAGCAGTTTAATAAGGTGGGATTTCGAAAACGCGGGTCTTTCAGTGCCTCTGGTTTTCAAAGAGATTCATGCTTCTACAGTTAGACCCCCTCTCCTTCCTTACAGACTCGGTTCTCTCAGTGCTTCTATGGTCTGTGAGGCCACAAGTTGATGATTTAAAATGATGTGAGGTATGAAGATACTTGCTTTTAAAAAAGAATTATTGATCAATCTGATTGAACTTAAAAAGACAATAAACAAAACCATCCATGCAACGCCATTATTTGAGTTAAGAACAATGAATTCTTGTGGCGGTGACTGTTGCTCTGATGTGCAAGTGGAGAGATGAGTGTTGTCCGTACCGTGGGTTGGAGCGGGCTGCAGGGACTGGCAGCGATGATCCAAGAAAGCAAAGAGTGGACTCAGTGGCGCAGGGTTGACAGCAGCACAGCTGCATTTTGTGTGCTCCCCTCCAGCTTCAGCGCTTTCTGGTGTGATTGCACTGCTGCTAGTCGCAGAGCTAGCTGACTCAGGTATTTCCATAACACACTTTTCTTCGGGACAGACGTACCTGATGTTTGCATGGGGAATCAGCAGTTTTACAGAAGCTCGTTTTTTAGACTTCTAAGTACTGTGATAGGTTAATTTATTTCTGTCTAGTCAGGGGAATGATATACACAAATCTCTCTTCTGACTGAAACCAAATACAATCATTACTCCCCTACAGTGTTTGGGGTGTTGACAATAATTTCAAGAAGCATATCCATCAAAACAACAGCATAACTCTAAAATCAGATTATGATGGGGTCCTGCTCAGAATGGTACTGGTCTTCCAAATAAAATACAAATGTTATGCTTCTGATTTTAAATAATTAGGTAATAAATGGGGTGACTCCTAAGGTACTCTGTTTCACCTGGTTTTGAGAGGTTTGTCTCATAGCCTATGAGATACTTCTATTACCTTTACTCTGCAGAGTAAATTTCACTTTGATGTATCATATGTATGTTCTTGAAGGATGTGCTCTTAATGTATCATATTTTATGTGCATATATCATAATTGATGCTTCAGGTACTAAATCTTAACATTTTATGTAACGTATTTTTAAGTGACATACTTGCTCTTTATTTTGATTAGATTTCTGATAAACTTGCTGGTGAATAGTGATTTTTTTTCTTCTTTTTTTCTTCTAGTAGTAAGTTCCCAGAGCTTATTTGATGTATGATTAATAGCATGTATTCCACACTAGACTGCCCTACTGCTCATAATCTATTTTATTTTGATTAAATGTGGGTTCAAGATTTCTTATTAAGCAAAGTTCTGTCTTTCTGAGTACAACCTGTTTAGCTGTTTTCTTTACCTCTTCATTTGTAGGAAGCTCAGATGTGGCTGGGTAAACAATAAGGATATTATTTGTAATCGGACACCTGCCCATCCCATTACAACTGCCTGTTGTCATGATTTTCATCCATATACAGAAAGTGCTGGCACTGCAATGCAAAAAAAAAAAAAAAAAAAAAAAAGCATGCTCTGATGCCTTTGTTAACCCTTTTGGTGAAGGTGTGCCAACTAGCTGATCAAAATGCTGAACTTTGGAAATTTTCATAAACAAGGCCACAGAGGAAATAGTGCACATAAAGTTATCTTTGGAAATGAAGGTAAAGGTGCTTTGTGCTTTATTGTTTAATAAAGTTGTTATGGTCACCATATATGCAAACAGATCATTGTATTAGCCTGTATTTTTTTTTTTAATTTATATATTTAAGGTGATACAGTATGTGATTTTTACCCAACCACTTTTATTGTTGGTAATAGAGGCTTTTATATAGAAATCTGGAGGGTTTCTTCCTGAAAGTAGAATGTTTCTGTAAGATTTTATTTTCAGTGCTGTTGTGGACCAAAACATGTGAGGTACTCGGCAACTAACGTTCCTGTTTGAGTTGAAGGGCTGAGTACTGTGATTGTTTTTATAAAAAACAATTTGAACTCAAAATGATTGTTTCTTTTCTTACTGAAAGATGCTTGTTTTGAGTCATGCCAGCTTGAGATACAAAGACCATTTTAATACGGTGGTTTGTTCCAAATGAGCACCGTAGCTAAAGCTAATATATCAAGGCTTCCTCAAATGCATCCACTTTATCTAGAAGTTCTCTGGCTGGAATTGGAAAATTTATATTTTTACATGGACTGGTATTTGTGAATATCCATAAGCCCTGTCAGTATTCCTGCAGATGTCCACAGGTCCTATGCTCGTGTGTATATGTCTGTGTAGGTAAACCCAAGCAGGAATACAGGACCTCTGTCAGACAATTCCACAGTGCCCAAGCTGATTATCTGCTTGTACAGAAAAGGGGTATGCCTCATGGTTAAGCAGTTATCTGATGCTGGAGACAGACAGGTTTAAGTTTTTGCCTCAAACTACTAGTAATAGATTTTGGTGTTATGAGGTTTTTATTATTAAAAAAACCCCAAACCAAAACCCAAACAGAAAAACCAAACAAAAATTAATCTCCTCTTTCATTCCCACCTAAGCTGCAGAAACCATCACATGGCAAGAAAATAATTTCTTGTTCTAGGGAATCCTACATTGCACTTCCCTTCTCTCAGGCACACCTGCATTTGTGCTCTCTTTCGGACACAAACTATAAGCTGCTGGGAAGCAGACTGGGCTTTTACACTCTGCTTGTCCAGAATGGCACACAATGGGAGCTGATGCTATGGTGGGAAGTTCCTGACAAGCTTTTCTCAGGGTAGTGGTAGGGTCTGTCTGAGCCTTGCTATTGCAATGTGCCTCTTGTTTGCCTTTTGGATTTCTACAAACCTGAACTGTATTCTGGTTGATGTACTCTCTATATGTTCTGTACTCTGGTACGTGATGCTTTTCAGAAGTGTAATGCTCTGCAGTCTCATGCATTGCAAGAGGACAAGTATTACATAGCTTTGCCTCATCGAATGCAGTGGGTGCAACTAAGGTCATAAATCTCCTAGATGACAAAACATAAAATCTACATGGAAGATCTAATCTATTCTGTTCTGACTGATAAAAAGGAAGGGTCACTAGTGGGTTGTAAATTAAGATGCAGTATAAAAGTTTTACCTGGAGGTGCTAAATCATTTGACTATATCAGGCTCATAGGACTGTCTTTCTTAATAACAACAGCATGGATTATCTGGCTAGGAAAGAACACAAGGGAAGGTCAGCATCTGCTGAGCCTTTCCTGTGTAAATACTGGCTTTTGCAGATTCTCGTGGATTACTTTTGTTATTTTTGTGATTACACAGTTTCTCAGCAGGATGTTTTCAAAGTGTTGGGCAGTGCAGCAGTGTTGCATGCCTTTAACAAGTAGGAGATGCGTGGGCAAAGAAAGATTTTCTTCAGTTTGGGAGTGGGATGTTTTTGTTTATATTTGCTAAGTAAACAAAGAAAATCACTGAGCTGCATAAATGGATAGTTTACCCATATATCTAAGCCTTTGTGATAAAGGCTATTCTGAACTCTCTGGGCATCTTCTGATTAATGATATATATATATTTTTTAATCTTCTCTGGCTGTGGTTTCAGAAACATGTTGAAGTTTTGGTGTCTAGTAGGCTTGTTCCCCTTGGTTATAACCAGTGTCACAAGGCAAGTCCCTGAGCTCTTGCTATGTGTGCAAATGCACAGGTGCATGTACATGCAACACACTGTTAATGGTTGCAAGCCTGACTCTCAGTAGATTTTTGTTTATAATTCTCTCTCTTCACTTTGAAATTGAGTTGTAACATTTGCCTTTGCAATTGTATTGAAATCCTCACTGCAACAGACTGTTCCCTGCTGAGGCCAGGCTGCATGTGTAAAAGTGAAGCAGGTGGTGAGCATGCTGTGACTTGGAGGGTTTAGGCGAAGGATGGATTATGTATTTCATTGAAATTTTAAGCTCTCGCTCCCTTCTCTTCTTTCAGAAGCTGGAAAGATCAGATGAATCCTAAAACTAAAATCTTAAAGTGTATGGATGACAATCTCTACTTCAGCTCAGCAATGTGCCTTTTTTCCACCCCCCCCAGGCATTTTACAAAGGATTTTGTTAAAACCAGAAATACAACTTCAAGATTGCTGATGAGGAAATCTGTTCTTTGTAAAACAAGTAAGTGTGTACAGGGGATTGTTTGTTCATAAAGACCCAGTGTTTTAGGATGCAGTTGGAACATAACAACCGAGGAGGGGTAATCCAAACATTTTCCAAAATCTGATACAGAATGACCCATGTAGAATAAAAGAGCTCTTCTGCATGCTCTTACTTTGTGACTAAAAGGAGCCGCACAGGTTAATGGGAGTCAAGACCCTTCTAAGTTTGCCACTACTTGCTGAGTTAAATTAGGCCTTGATTATCAAAGTAGCTCATAGCACTGGCTTAACTCTGCTTCTGCTGAAAGGGGCTGTGGCTAGGCCAAAGCTAAGTGCATTTTGCAAACCTCGTTGCTGGACTGTTGGTGCCTCTATCCAACCTGTGAAAAGAGAAGCATTGTGCTATATGAGAGGCAGGCTACTTGGAAATGTATAGTTGGATAGCATGTTATAGAAGAGCATTGCTGAGAAAGTAGGTTCGCTTCAGTCATCAGAGCAGACAAAATATTCCAGTTTTGGTGTGCATTGAAGTTTTCAAGGTAATTTTTGCAAGTTATTTTAATTAACTCTGGAAACAGTGGAGCAAATATGCTATCAGGCCTTTTGACTAATCTACCTGCTGAAGGAAAGGAGGCCAGCAATTGTTGAAAAGCTGGGCTTCATCCCATGTTCTGACTCTCCCAAGCCTGAAAATGATGTCAATAACCAATGAAAGCTTGGGAGTACGGAATGAAACCATGGACCAGCAATGTTATGATGGGGAAACCATTGCAGCAGTGCACAGTGCCACAGTCTTCTGTGAGGTTGTGCAAGTTGTTCATGGTGAGGAATCAGGCAGCCAACTGCTTTATGAGCTTTTTTTACTGCTGCAAATGGGGAGAAAAAGTGAGCTGCTTTCCCTGCTGATCAGTGAGGTGAGAGCTGTTGGAGCTCTGCCTGGGAGGTGTCAAGGATGGAGCAGAAGGGTTATCCTCCTGGGATTGCAGCTTGGGCCACATCCAAACAGGCTAAAGTGAGACATAAGCACAGTTTGTCAAAAGTATGGCCAGGGTTCTTGTGCACAAATCTTGACTTAATTTGGGGTTGGCAACAGAGTGTACCAGCAGGAGGGTTTCACTTGGGATCAATATAAAAGGTTCAGATTGCTTTGGGGGCATTTTGCTGCAGAGGAAGTGAAAGCTGTGTCTGTAACTTCAACAAAGTTGTCTGCTTGAAATGTCTTGTGAGGGGGGGAAATCACAGAAAGTAGATTGGTTTATATATACAAAGCACTGTGTTTGGAGTTTCAATTTTTTCAGGCATTTTTGCTGTCAAAAAAAGTTATAAAATTTTGAAAATAGAAGTAGTAAGTATTTCCTTGCACCTGTGCTTGTGTAGAAAGGGAAGGTGAGAGGTATAAGGAGAGTGAAGTTACTTCAGCATCCAATACCATCTCTTCCCCTTCTTAGTCCCTTTCATTCTTCTATTTGTTTTGGGATGGGAGATGCCTCATGTCAGCCACTTTTGTGGACTGAAAGCAAGGGGAAAGAAATGAACACCTACAAAATAATCAGTCAGTACCAGGTCAGGATGATCATGTCACTTCGTGTTGATATCTTTCCTGAAAAACAAAAGCGGTCAAAGTGAGATTGTCCTTGGCAGATTGAGTCATCTGTAGCATCCCGTTGAATCCTGGCCTTCTACTGACCCTCCTTCCCCAGCAGCAGCATCGGTGTTTCAGATCAGGCACAAACTAGCGATGCCAAGCCGTGGCAGGTATTTTTCAAGCACTGGCAGCTGGGAGCTCTTTGCACTCTGTCATTCGTGCTGATTCCCTTAGGGAGGTTTGCAGGGCTGTAAAGGTAGGAAGGGCTGCTCTAGGGCTGGCTGGCTAACATTAGCACCCAGACCTCTATTTTGCTTTGCTTTCTGGTTTAAATAGACTGGTATTAGTGTTATAGCTGTGTTCTGTGCCTTGTAGCACTATTACAATGAATGATCTGTCAGCATTTTCATGAAAAGGTGTTAATTTTAGGCAGTTATAACTCAGCAATAAAAGCTTGCTTCGAGCAGGAATATGAAATACAAGTGCTTAGTAGTGGTGTTAATATTTATGTGCAATTTTTCATAACAATGGCTTAGCAATTTTAAAAGTGATTTCAGCTTAACTCTCTTCTCTGACTGCACTTCAGAAGGTTGCTTTTCTTACTGGCTATGCAGGCATCAGGTATCCAAAATTATGGATACCAGCAATCACAGCAATAACTAACAACTCAGTGTTAAAACCTCCTACAGCTTTCATCACTACAGTATTTCCCTGTTGTGGCTGAGTGACGATCCTTTGGGGATAAAAAGCAAAAACCACCAACACATGCTACATGGAATAAATCCTTTGCTATTTCCTTTTTTACTCCAGTGAGAAGTTTGGCTGAGAATTCCAATACATTTGCTTTCTTTGGGAGTTTGCCAAAGGTTTCTGTGCTTATTCTTTAGTTTGCATCACATTCTCCAAGTTGTAATGCTGATTTGGTGTCTTTTCATGTCAAAACTCTAGTATTTTTCCAGTATTAAAAAAAAAAATAAATCTTTTTTTTTAATCTCTTGTCATTCTGAGGAAAATGCCAGCAGTCAATCTTTAAGAGAGTCTTGCATTGTCAAAGACTATTGATTGCATAGAGATTTGTTGGGCAGAACCTCAGCTGTTCTCCAGTGTGGCTATCTCAGTTTAAGCCAGCAAAGGAGCCCCATGGAACATGCTTTCTCTAGCCATTAGTGTCTTACAAGCATAAGGAGTCTCTCCAACCATGACCATTATTTCCTATTATTATTAGTAGTAGTACCTGAATTTCAAGAACAGCAAGATTTGTGCGAGATGATGTTTAGTTACTTGTTATAGTAGTGCTAGGGTCAAAACTGAGACCTATGATGCAGGGTAATATGTATCTAGAGAAAGAGCTTAGCTCGTAAGTGGTGGTACTGGACAAGTTGCAGTCAATGGATATTTTAAGATTTTCAGGCTGTGCTGTGGCAGTCTATTTCCAGTTGCCCAGAACCAAGGATGCTCTGGCTGAGTTTGAGCAATGGTCTCCCTTTGAGCTCCCAGGGCAGTAACACTGAATAAGAACACACTGCTAATGATCTGCTTTGCCTGGGCCATCTAGTAAATGCTTCCAGTGGTGGCAGCAGCACTGGACGAAACTTGAGGTTCATCTCCCAGAAGTCTGGATGTTTAATACAAATTAATGAGAAGTTAGGTGTCTCTTGGCAAAATTTCCCACCATAGCTTCCAATTCTGCGGATAACTATTTGGGATAACCTCAGAGCTGCACAGGAATCTGGTTTTGTGGTCCCATGTTTTCCGTTAGAGAAGTAGCTTCTGAAGCTGTTCTGGTTTTGATGGGATCCCCTTTACAGATAAAGACCTGTGGGGTGTTTGGGGTTTTGGAGCTTGTGCTACAGCTATATGACCCCTACCGAATTTGGAGTTGGCAAAATATCTTGCAACCCTGTCTCTTTTTTTAGTTTTTTCTGAACTGCTTGGCACACTCCTTTCTCTTTACCCTTCCCATGTAGTAAATCTTGCTCTTGCTGACAGCCCTGGTAATTGCCTTATGTAGAATGAGAGTCTTCCATTCTCTTTCTCTATTTTTATAGTATGCAGCCTTCCACAGCTAAGTTTAAAAGGACAGAAAAATTCATGGTGTTTGCAGTAAGAGCATGTTTTATGCTTGCCTGCAGAGAGAATACTGCCCTGATATGGAAATGTCAGGGGCAGAGGCCTGTATCTAAGGCAGTAAATGTTTTTTTTTTTTTTTTAATTTCATATTCCACTTTATGCTGGTTGCTATTAATTTTAAACTTTTCTTGGCATTTGCAACAATAAAATGAGTAAAATCCTGAGGCTTTGTTCTTCTGCTTGTAAACCAGGCCTTCAAACTTCAAATGAGACTTAAGCATATCCTGCTTTCAGAGACAGCTGGGAACTCTTGCAAATGTATGAAAGCATTGGGACACCACTGCCTTCGGGCTGAAGGCGTTATCTGTTTCTGTATGAACTCATACAGAGCATGCCCAATGTTGGTGAATAGAGGCAAATGTCTAAAATCATTATATAATAAAAAAAAAATAAATATATCTTCCAAACTTTTATGATACTGGCCAACTGTGGCCTTAACGCTGCTTTGTGGTTTTTAACGATAGCCGCCTGTGATGTGTGGCAGCTAAAGAATGTGTCTTTGGCTACAGCCCCCAGTGCTTTTGTATAAACCTGTCCAGATGATGTGCCTTCAGAGTGCAACGTGAACTGGGAGAGGGCTACACTTTGTGTCTTGTGATGTGCAGCATCCCGACTCCCCCTCTTATGCCAGAGCTGTAGAGACTCTGTTGTGGGAGATATGGTGGCATAAGGTTCAGCTCCAGTCATTCTGTTTTGTGGTGATTCATTTTAAACCTGGCCTGATGTTTGCAGGGCAACCTCAGAGCACCCAGAGAAAACAATGACATGCTTGCTGCTCTTGATCTTATGGATTGATTTGTGTATGTCAGGATTCCAAAAGCTTTATAATTTGAGCTTAAATTAAGGAATATGTAGTGCTTGGCAGTGGTACATAGGGCTGGAAAGAGAAATCCAATTGTATTTAACCGCTAGACGAATTTCCACAGTCTTTGATTTAATCACTGGAGTACTGACAGAAAGGTTTGGCCCAGTAGTTCCTCATTTAGCTGTGCTATTTGGTTACTAGACTGGAACAGCAAACAGCAGGTATTGTCATGTTAGTGAAAGGCATCCCACAGCAAGTTCTGCCCTGGCATACAGTCTGAACAATGAAGAAATAACAATTCCTTGCTTGACCAAAGACTGTTCATGAAATTGGGCTTGCTGGAATGCAAAAAGCTCTGTATTCATCTCTTGTAAGTATGTGATAGACTGTGTTCTTTTGACTGTACTGCTCAGGGCTTGGCACACGTGAGCCCACTCTAACCTGCAAATGTAGGCACAGTTTTAAATGCTAACACCGTCCAGAAAATACCGCCCTCAGAAGCTATGAGTGAGACCCAGCTTTGTGTTGTTCATCTTCTACTATTGTATTAATTGCAGTGCTGTAAATAAATACTTGCTATATAATCATGTTATGCTGATGAACATGATTTTACTGTCAAAGTTTTCAGGAGACCTTTAGCCAAGATGCTGCTGCATTATGTCTTGCTGGGGGGAGAAGTAGAACATCCTCTTTCTGAAGCAATATTTCCATTCTGTTCTGTATAGATAAACAAAGAAATGCGTGTCCTCTTTCTGATATTACACCAAAGAAGATTTATATGTGAAATAAATCTTTGTAAATCTTTTCAAGGGTGCCTAAATTATTTATGCTTGTTTTAGTTAGTTTGCATGCCATATTGCTCTCTTCTGTTAAACAGTTTAAACGCCACCCGGCTTTTCACATTAATCACTGCAGTATGTGCTCAGTTATCCCAGCTGAAGAGCCATCTATTACATTCCAGTAGCCACAGCCAAATGATCTAATTTTTCTGTTGGTTGTTTTATCCAATGGTTCATAAACCCATGGCTGTTATTACACTAGCAAACACGACTTTTGTTTTATTGCATTGATGCGTTTGTCATTTTTCTTCTCTATTTTCTTAGCAGAAATCATGATTAAAATTATTAAAAGTTGTAAGTAATGGACTACAAAAGCTGGCTTGATAAAAGCAGGTATGATTCCACTTTGTTTTCAGCCTCCAGTCCCCCCAGGTGTCTTCCAACCCCGTCTCAGCCTCAACTTTCCCCTGGGTCTCTCACCCCTGTTTCTTCCTCAATGTCCCCATTCTTTCAGCCTCCCCCCGGCCTCTTTTGGCCTCAGTTCTCCTCTCCCCCCACGTTTGGCCTCAACCCTCCTGTCAGCCTCCACTTTGATTGGGCCTCAACTCTGTCCTGGGCTTCTCACCCCACTCTTGGCAGAAACCCTTCCCTGAGCTTCCCACCTCTCTCTTAGCCTCAGCTCTTTCCTGGGCTTCCCATCTCCTGATCAGCCTCCCACTCCTCTCTCAGCCTCAGATCTTTCCTCCAACTCCCAGTTGGCCTCAACTTTTTCCTGAGCCTCTCACCCTGGCTTGGCCTAAACTCTTGCCTGGCCTCCCACCCTCTTTTGCTGTCTACTTTTATCTCAGCCTACCACCTCCTTTTGGTCTCGTTCATCTGTTGCTCCCCACCCTTTTTGGCCTGAACTCTCCCCTAGGTCTCCCACCGCTATTTCATCCTCAACTTTCTCTCTTTTTCAGCCTCCCACCCCTCTTTTCAGCTTCAACTCTTCCCTAGGTCTCCCAGCCCTTCTTTGGTCTCAACTCCTTTCTTTGTCTCTCACTCCTCTTCAGTCAACCACCCATTTTTGGCCTCCCTCCTGCTTTTGGGTTTTGCATGTGTATTCAGCCTACAGTCTTGGGTCTCCTACTGTGTTTCAGTCTTCTCTTCTTTTTGGTCTCTCTCTTTTTGAGTCTCCACTCTGTGCCTCCTGTTCCTTTATGTCCCTACTCATGTGGAAAATGATCCAAAATGAGCGTTTGTGACACGAAAGTCTCTAGCTGGCATATGAACTGAAGTGTAAATCACCACAGTGAATTCATTCCTCAGTCTGCTTTGCTCAGTGGGTGTGGGCTCTGTCCTGAATTTCTTTGTCTCTTTGTGTGTAAATAGGTCCCTGGTATTGCAGTTTAGGCTGTTTTCCAAACAAGGTGATGACTTTTTTTTGGGAGAGTGTCCAAAACCTTACAGATGATGCAACCTTTTCCCATTTGGGGGGGGGGAACAAAAACAAAACACATACCGCTCCCCCCCCCCAAACGCAAACCTTGAAAGAGTCATGTCTTTTATGGTGTTATCGGCACTGAAGTGTGGAGACCAGCATAGGTGACCTCAGCGGGCTGGGCTGAGCTCGTGGGGGTTTGCTGCTGTACCCGGCTCTGCCACAGCTCGGCACTTCATGTGGGACCCTCTGAGGAGATAAGTGCAGCCCCAGCGGAGCAAATGGCAGGCAGCTCTTTGCAGTGGGAATCTTTTTTTCTCTCTGGAAGTGGGGTGGCTTCCTCCCTTCCAGGTGAAGCTCCCTGTGTATATGCTAAGAAACCAGGCCCTGAGAGAAAGGCTTTAATTTCTTTACTTCAGTATTAGCCGGGGTCGTGCTGTTCTTCCCCATAGACAAGAGGTGTCAGCACTGCTGACTCTAAATCTCTGGTTAGAATTGGCCTCAGTCCCTAAATCTGACCCGGTCTTGCCCAGACTTCCTCACCATGCCGTTGAAAATGTACAGTATCCTTGCAGCTCTGTCTCCAAGTCTGTTTTAATACCTTTAAATACTGTATACTTTTTTCTAACATTTTAGATAAGTCCTTCTATTGGTCTTTAAGTGCTATGATACCTAGCCTTGCTTTATTATGAACCATAAATGATGCATTAATTTGTATATGCATGCACAACAAGATATATAAGGCATTAGTGTGTGTGCATATGTATGTGAACTCCTAGAGATGGTTAATAAGCTAAAGATATGTGCAAGTGATGAGGATTTGGAGTTGTACTTTCCTCACGTACAGCTGACAATGTCTTTGAGTCTATTTTGATAGTCTCTGGGGGGTTTGAATTACTTGCCTCTGTGAAACCAAACTGTGGGACCTCAAGGATAGTGCAGCTGTGAAAGGCTTCTCCCTCTTCCTGCAGAAGACAGTCCTTGTGCTTCTTTTTGCCTGTGACATGCAGTTCAGACCTGCTGTAGTAAAGCTCTTGTCAGGTTAGCTGGCCTCTCAGCAGTGAAGGGTTGTCTGATAACGAGGTAATCTACAAGTACCAAATTAAATACAACTTTTGAGTGAATGAATAGCCAAAATGATTCATTAAAAATACATGAACACAGATGGCCATAGAGTAAGCAAGTCACAGCTGTTTGTTCTCTTGCAATTCTTCTGAACACATTTTTAGCCAAGGTGCCTGAACAGCCTTCTAAAAATACAGGAGGGGGAGGACAGGAAACCTTCTGCCTTTAAGAGAAAAGCACAACAGGAGACATTGTTCTGCTGTAATTCATGTGGGGTGTTGCTGTAATCCATAAAGCACAGCCATGTGTTCATATCCCAAAAGGGCATAATTATTTCATGATAACAGTTCTCCCTAGAGTGGCCTTACTGGTATTATAAAAAGCATTTATTGTGGTGAAAACCTATATTTCTGGTGCTGGCAGTTAGGAATATTGAACAGTAGTTGCAGCTGAGAGAGTGATTCACGGAGATTAATGCAGCTCTTCGGACTTCTCATTAGGCAGACACCACTCTTCCCAAGCTGGGGAAGGGAAGAAAGAAATTCTTTAGATAAACGCTAATAAAAGCATAGAACTTCTTCTAGCATCCTCATGCAAACACCAGTGTTTGTCAGGTTTGAAGAGAAATGATTCATATTTTTCTTTTAGGGGGCCAAATTGTGGAGTTCTCTTTGATCAAAATAGCTGCGCAGTGTGAGTGACATCTGCTTCTTGAGGGAGGGGTTGTGTCGAAAACCTGCATGTTGTGGGTGGTGAGCTTGCCACTTTCTAAGTAGCACACAAATAATTGCAGCATTGGATTTTGGATTTGTACATCATCTTCTGTAGATGTGTATCCTCAGATGATTACAATACATTATATAAAACTGGTTCAGATGCTGTTGTGATGCTACAGGAGAGTTTTGCTTTGACAGGCTTTTGAAAGCACATTTCAAAGCTCGGAGTTTATTATTCTATAACTGTTCTGGTCAAAGGACCTATATGCATGTTTCCTGAAGTTTTTTTTGTATAAATTCTTCAGCTATCACTTAAACAGTTGCATGTCTTAGTGACTGTCCTTTAGCTGTTATCAGAGGAATCACTGTACTTAATACTTATTTTTTAAATGTTCTTTGCCACAAGTTACAATTGCAAATGGACAGAGGAAGAGCAAATGTAGTGAACGATGTATTTTTCCATTTTAATACTACCACTTGGACCTCCAAAAGAAGACATGATGAATTAAAACAGTGTCTGCCACAACTGGCATTAGTGGTAACCTGAGAAAGCTGACATGACTGGGATTAGCATTACTGTTATTAAAAATGCAATTAGGAGTAGTATAGAGTGGGGATTCTGCAGAGTACAAGAGTACACACTATTCATCTGAAAGATTTATAATGCCCCTAAAACATAAATAAAAACAGATTTATAGGATGTAGTAGCATAGATGTGACAAGCCTGTCGAGGTACTGTTTTAGCAGTCAAAGCTTATTAAAAGTCAGTCTGAAAGAAACTGCTTGAAAAGTCCAAACTCTTTTCCTTTTTCTCAGCTGAACATTTCCTCTCTGTCTTTTAACAAGCAAGATGGATCATGGGCCATGGAGAAATCTTTTGAGAGTCTTCTGAGCATCTTATATTTCCTGTGTATTTGTCTTCTAGGATGTAGCTCAAAACCTTCCCAAATTTTGAAAACCTATTTAATGTAAAATTTGAATCATAATCATGAAGGTGAATATAATATCTAATCAGCAATTAAATGTAAAACTTGGTGTTAACTTACGTTGTTGCTTTCTGTCAATACCAATGAAGAAAATTGAAGACGAAAAAAAGAATAGATTGACTAGAAGGAGGAGCTAAAAACAGAATCTTCAGTCTTGTGGTCATAACTATTTTGGCAGTACAAATGTATTTTTCCTGCGGGTGCTGTTTGAGTAATTTAAGCAGGATAATGATATCCTTGTGGGCTAATCAAGAGAGGTGTGCAGGTGGCAGTGTGAACACCCTTGGGTTCACGTCTTGTTGCACACAGAACTGTGCCACTTTTATTTTTTTTAGGAGTAAAATGTAAATCAAGACGTATATACACTCTAAAACCCATAATGTGTTTGGTCAAGCACACAGTTTTTCACTGAAAAACAATTTTGACTATCTCTGCTCTTCTTTCCTGATAACGAAAAAGACAGTATTCTGATGGAATTAGTTGGAAATGTAAAGGGATCCCTTCCCCCGTTCCCACCTTTCATCAGTGTGCCGGGTGCGGCGGGTGCTTCATAGCACGGGACAGAGAGCACTGCGTATCATCCTCTGCCGACCCTGAGGCTGCATTTACAGCTGCGTACTGGTCTGCTCCGTTGCTTTTCGTATTTTAGCATTCGCATGTGTTGGGTGTTTGGCACTGTCATTACTCTCTCTGAATGGTAAATGTTGGACGTATGAGCGCTTGAGCACCAAGTGAACATGTAGATGTTTTAGAGGACTCCAAGCTGATTGTGGTAATCAGAGCTGTGTCCCACTGCCTGCTCTCAGTCCATAGTTGTATCATGCACGTTGCTGGCTTTCATATTCCTAGTGATGGACCAAAATCGCCATCACAAAGCAAAATGCCTGATGTTAACTTGCTCTGCTCAGTTGCTTAGGAAGGAAGGACAATTATGTTTAAAATATTTTGTATGCTTAATGGTGTTACCCACCCGCTATACTGGACTGGATTTCTCTGAAATGTGACCTTGTACTCGTGCCAGATCCTGTATGTGGTGGCAGCATCCTGGGCTTTGTTTGGGCTTATCTTTGTGACAAGGATCAAACAAAGTTGGATTTTTTTTTCTGAATGTATTTCTGTTTCTGAAGATGTTCATATGCATAGGTGTTGATTCCTTGTTTCTATTTTAACTGCTGCAGGAACAAAAGACTAGACAGACCCTCCTGGGTCAGTGAGACCAACACTCTACAGTGCAGCTAACAGGTCATATATATGTCAGGCTTTATTTGCTTGTGGTTTTACTCTGTTGTCAGCAATTAAATTTAGAGGAATATCTCTCCAAATGTTTTATTTTCATGAAAACAAAGGCCAGCTCCATCTTTGCTAAATTTGCAAACACTTAAAGAAAAGAAAATCCATTATCTCCAGACACCAGCTTTCTATAGTCCTTTAATTTATAGGATTGCCCATTAAATGGCTGATTAGCTTTGTATCCTTTATATGTGCTTCAAGATTAGCAGTCTCTTTAAAGTTTGCAGAGATTTGTGTTTGCCTGCTATTATCCTTAGTACTTCACTTGATTGTTTTTACATACCCTCTTTCTTGTTCACTTCATTTATTGCCAGGCTAACCATATCACGTGCTCAGGGATTTGTTAGAGTGTTCAAAGTATTTAAAAATTACTGCATGCTTGATTTCTTTGTATAAGGAAGGAAACTGCTTAATTTCCAGTTTTTATATCCTCTTCTCCTCCTCCTCAGAACCTACCCTCTCCTCTGCCCCAATCTGCTATTTCCTCCCTCTCAGACAGGAGATGGAGCGTGGCACGCTAGTGGCCAGTGAGGGGGTTGTGTTTATCCATGTAGTTCCTCTGAAATGATCAACAAAGTCCGAGAGATCCTGAGATGTCCAGAGTTTTTGAGATAGGCATGTGTGACCTTCTGTTATAGTGAGCTCTCCAGTGGACTGAGAGGCTTTTGTACTTGGTCAGGTACCTATGGGACTACGAGCCAAGATGGTGAGTTTCTCACGAGTGGGAACTCTGCACTCTGTCCATCTGTTGTCTGGTAAGCACCCTCAGTTGCTCATAAAGGAAGAAGAAACCTTCCCCTCCTTCTAGAAGTATCCATTGGACCTGCTGAGCCCTTCTGAAAGGAAAATAACACCAAATTGTGGACAAACATGTCAAATAGTTACTGTAGGTCACTGAGTCACGTGCCTCCCTGAGAGGCTGCCTGTGTGTGTCACTGATGTCTTTGTGCTCTGACACATTGTACACATAGAGAATAGACCTGTTAGCCCATGACTAGTAGATGGTACAGCAACACAGTTGCTATATGTATAGTGTTGAATCAAAATAAAGGAGTTTTTAATGGAAGTAACTGATTGTAAGGGCCTAGAGCTATGTCTCTGCTCGTGTCCTGCTACCTGCAAAATTATGAGGCATTGGACAAAAATGTATTTCGCAGGCTTGAGTGTAACCCTCAGGTTTGTTACCCTAAAGCCACAGAGAAATCTCACCGCCTGTTGGTCACCTTTTCCACCAGAAAAGCAACTTGTAAGACTTTGGATGTGTGCTGCTGCTCAGTGCCTATATTGGAACAAGGCGGTGTATGGAAAACTTTCACTGAAGGAATTCTGGAATTGTTTAACCTTTGCAAAGACAAAGTTTGGTGATATGCTGTTCAGTGCAAACAGTATACATACGGAACTGTATAAGCAAGTGGGATTTTCTTCAGCTGAGGACTCTTCACATTTCTTATATCCCAAAGAGGGATTGGGATATAAATGCATATGGTGATCTTGGCTGGACCGAGTCGCTGCGGAAGAGTCCTGAGTCCCAAGTCCAGTATGTCTTTCACCGCTAGATTAAATTGCCCATACATTCTGGGGGAGGTGGAATATGGTGTGGTGCAGCAATTGTTTTTGTTTGTTTTTAATAACTAGCTTTAAGGCAATAACAGGCAGGCAGTGTCAGCCTGATGTATTCTGGTTTGATTTCAGGCATTACACAAGGGAACAGACTATTTCCACATCTCCCCCTAGAGCTCTTTAGCAACAACAGCAGCAATAATAATAACAATACAGGTTATTAAAAAAAGAAAAGAAAGAAGAAAACATCACACCGGTTCTCTTAAGGCGTAGCACAAAGCCATGGCAAAAGTCCATAGGACTGGGCATTTTTGCTCCTTGTGTAAGAATAGGGCACGTAAATAACAATATACAACAGTGTTGCACAGTAAGCATTTCTGATGTTCAGGACAAATAGGTTTTCTCTTTCAGTTGAGGAAAAATATTAGGCTTTCTCCAAAAAGGTTGTCTTCTCAACCCTTGCCTGTGTAGGAAAACTCATTTTTACCTGAGCTCATTAGAACAAGCATTGAGAGAACTTGTGGAATTGCAGTGAGTCAGGCTAATGCCCAGGGTGGCCACCTGGAAAAAAGCAGAGAGTTATACCATGGGGGCTTAGTCTAGCCTGAAGTAATGGGCTCGAAGGCTTGAGAAAGAGGAATGGCAAATGTCAACAGAGAGATGAGCTGATACTTTTTTAATGGGAGAAGGGTCAGTGGGTTGGCAGAAGAATTGATGAACTGCCAGTATAATATGCTGCGTGTAGCACCGAGGCAATGCCATGTACCGTATTTTAAGACTACAGTGTCTGTCCCCGGAAAATGGCAGAGACTTAGTTTTTGCTGAGGGGGTCCCAGACTTGCTGTCTTGCATACCTTTAGTTAGATCTTTTCTTTCCTTTCTGTATTTCTTTTTTAATCTAAAATGATTAAAAAAGAGAACCTCGAGGCTCTTTTGTGCTGGAAATCTCAAGAGGACATAATTTTGGATTTCCTGGGTGGTTATCAGATGTTGTGTTTGTATGGTGCCAAAGAGAGGAGTTCAGGAGAGGGGGAGCGGTGCTGGAGGGAAGAATTGTGCAAATCTTTTGTGCTTTCTCAGCATACATTTGTATAAACATTTCATCAGAGCAGAAACAGCAGAGATGAAACTTCTCTTATCAGGTTGGAAGAGGATGGTAGTGTTACTGAAATGTTAAGAGTGTGTGACCTTATTTTTTCCATTCAGAACCAGATGTGGGGATAAGGCTTAGACTGGAAAAACACAATCCTCTGTGCAGCTAAGTAGGAAGAGAGGGAAAATATGGTATTGCAGTGGATGGAGCCAGGTGCAGAGCCATTATCTTCTAGGTTGTGGCAGACACGGAAGGGTCTTCTGACTAAGTTTTACGTTGTCATCTGCATCCCTGATGCTGTCATGGGCAGAAGATATTTTTGCATCAGTAGTTATCATGATGAAATGCATCAATTGCCGAGTTTCTGCATTGATTTGGCTGGGCTGACTTTCTCTCCTCTAACTCTTTTGAGGCAATAGTTACCTAGGAGTTAAAAGAAACCCTATTCTGTAGCAAATACGTGGTGGGTATGGCTGCACTGTCAGCTGAAAATTATGCTAATGGTAAAGACATAAGAAACAAATTCAAAGCGTACACATTAGTGAGCATGGTCTTTGGTTAATTAGTGTTTTAACATGTGCATTGTGGTATGATTCAAAGGCCCTAAAAGATCTCCTTAACTGCATTTCCACTGGTAGGCATTTTGCCTTATGAAAATGTTCCAGAAATGCAGATTCCACCTAAAATAGCAAGTGTAATTTTTCAGATTGAGACAAGCCAAAACGTCTCTTTGTTTCTTTCTTGTTTTAATCTTATTATTCTTCAAAACAAGGCATTAATCAACGACAATAGAAACTGCTACTCTTAGGGCTGTCAATGTTTATAGCTTTGGGTTTAATAGCAAGGACATAAATATATACTCTTCATTACATTTTTGCTGTTATTTGCTCATCATCCACAATATCTGATATTATCATAACTCTTTGGTTGAAGCTATTAAAGTTATGGTTTGTAGCTCGCACTGGCATGAAGCAGACAGCCATAAAAGCAAAAAAGAGCCTCATAGATTGAGATTCAAACTATTAGGTAGTATTGGTCATTTTCTCACTGTTCACATAACAGCAACTCTAATCTTGGTAGATAGTATTTTTAACCTTCCTTCCTTATCCTGCCTCATCCACCACAGCAAAATTTCTCCTCTTCAACTTCAGCTAAAATCATATTTGCCATTGCAAGTGCAGGATGATGTTTGGCTTGTTATGGGCAAACACTACTTGGCAAAAAAGAAAGTCTGTTCGTCTATTGAACAAAAGAAGCAACTTGATTAGAGCTTAAAGAAGAGATGACTTGAAGCTGTGCTTGCAATTGGCCATTATGGTGCCCACCCCAGTTCTGGGCTGTGATAGTAAAGCTCCCCTGAGTCACTTATTTAGGAGACATTCTCCAGTGGAAAAATCTTTGTAGAGAAGCTTTCCGTGTCTCTAATATTCAGTTCTGCCTGGGAAATTCCTCTAGTAGGGCCCTACCCATGAGCTTTTTATCTTCATTGGGAGGACTCCTTGCTGTCAATATTTTGGCCTGTTTACAAGTGAGTGGGTAGAAAGACAATGAACTGATAGAACTAGTTTACTGATTAAAGATGGCCAATGAGAAAATAAAGCCTCAGTTGAGACTTGTCAGGATAGGAATGATCTGAGATGATGAGACTTCATGGGTATAAATCATTCATCTTTTGGCAGAAGATATCTGGCTTCCTTCAGCTATGGCTTGAAATTACTAGCAAGAAATTCTAGATCAAATTGTGATCTGATTTTAATTATGCTGATTCTTGTGGTGTTGCTAGGCTCTGATAGGCTATGTCCTAATCTTTCTACCATAGGAGGAAGAATCCTTATTGATATGGTCCTGATCAAAAATCTACTACCTTTAGTGAGTTTTGAACTAACTTCTAAGGACTCCTAGCCATTTCATACTCTATATCAGGTTAAATTTCTGTTTACCCACTGTATTTCAGAGTATAAATTTACAAAGAGTACCAATAATATAATATAAGCAAATAACCCAGGCTTATCATTACATTGCCTAATTCTGTGTCAGAGCATTTTAGGATTTATTTTAGTCTCTAATATTTCATGTGACTCTCAAACAAAATAAAACTTCCTTAAAAAAAGAAGTCTTTATACAACTCTAATTGTATTCCTCTCCAAAGAAGTAGCACATTTAGTAGCTTCAGAACAAGTTTGATTTGTGTTTCAAGTAAGGTGTTATTCTTTGTAAGCTGCTAAATGCTTGTAGTAACTGTCGTGGTTTAACCCCAGCTGGCAACTAAGCCCCACGCAGCCACTCGCTCACTCCCCCATGGTGGGACGGGGGAGAGAATCTGAAGAGTAAAAGTGAGAAAACTCATGGTTTGAGATAAAGACAGTTTAATAGGTAAAGCAAAAGCCGTGCACGCAAGCAGAGCAAAACAAGGAATTCCTTCACTTCTCCCCATGGGCAGGCAGGAGTTCAGCCATCTCCGGGGAAGCAGGGCTCCGTCACGCGTAACGGTTTCTTGGGAAGACAGACGCCATCACTCCCAACGTCCCTCCACCCCTTCCTCCTTCTTCGTCCCAGCTTTATATACGGACCATGATGTCATATGGTATGGAATATCCCTTTGTGCAGTTTGGGTCAGCTGTCCTGGCTGTGTCCCCTCCCAGCTTCCCGTGCACCCCCAGCCTTCTTGCTAGCAGAGAAGCTGGACTGTCCTTGCCTGCTTAGCAACAACCCAAAACATCAGCACCTTATCAACATTTTCTCATCACAAATCCAAAACATACCCTCACACTAGCTTCTGTGAAGGAAACTAACTCTGTCTTGGCTGAAACCAGGACATACTACTTCACAAAGAGAAACCAGAAGTGAGTGCATTTCCCATCTCCCTTTCTAGCAGTGCACTTGCTGCTCAGTCGTCTGAACTGACACCTCAGGACTCTCCCTGACTATGGGGTCCTTCTTGCTTTTGTCCTTTTTGCATATGTCATCATGGCACAATGACTTGATCCTGGGTCAAAGATGAAGTCTGTGTAACCCAGTCTTTTCTCTCTAATCATGCCATTTAGCAGATGCTTCTGAGAAGCTTATGCAACCCAGTGCTGCTGCCTGGGTTAGCCCCACAAGTTCTGGCAATTAACAGTTTGGGAACGTCCTGAGCTGGCAGGTCTGTCTCCTTCTCAGAGTCTTCTGTTCATTCAGACTTGCATTGTAGTTCCTAAGTAATGGTTATCATCTGGGTGCATCAACTGTTCTGCATTATTCAGTTTTTTCTTTGTCAAAACCTTTCTCTTCTTTCCTTCTTTTTTTTTTTAATAAAATGACAGTTTTTGTCTCACTGTCTTGGTAAGCCCAACAACTCTCATGCTGTTTTTTAACATCTCATTACTGAACTCTTCTGCTACTGCCTTTCCCTAGGCTGTGTCAAATGTGTACTGTAAGCAAACAAAAATTGTTGTGATGCAGTAAATAATGGCTGTTACCTCAGGAAGATGTGAGGGTAGAGGCTGAATGCTTCACCTTCTTTTCTAGTAAGTGCCCTCCGAAACTTAAGTTCCTGTGCCAGTGGTGGGTGAAAACAGGCACTCTTAGTTTGGGTCTGTGGAAGTGTATTTATATGTATCTGTACAGTGTACTGAAGCAAACAGCATTTTTCAGCGAAGTATTCTTCTGTTGTAAAACACTTGTTCTTCAAAACTGCAACTTCAGGTAGGGGGTGGGGAGGTACAGCGCTTAGTGAAAGTTAACTTTCACTCTGAATGTTTTAAGATTCCGGAAGGACTTGAGTGAGGCACTGCAGGCGCATGCTGCAGTCAGTACTCTGTGCAGTTAGGCTCCTTTTGTACAAAAAGCTTAAATGTTATTTAGGTGGAGAGAGAGTGTAATAGTCTTATGGGGAGTGGATGTGCTCGGGATGCGGATCTGGCTTAAATCCTTGCTCAGCCAAGTTCTGTCCCCTGTGGTGTCTGGGCTTTGTCCTGTCAAGCAAAAGCAATTTCCACTGCACTGAGGTTTTTGAATGTGAGTGTACAAAACGAGAGCTGTTCCTAGATGGCCCTCATGGCTGCAGCCACCTGCTGAGCCAGGAAGGATGTTCTCTTTGTGGCCGCTCTCTTGCACATGTGCATTATGCACATGTATGCACTTTCAGGTACCCTTTCCAGCTTCAGCGACAGTGGCAGAGTTTGTTGTTGTCTTCTATCCCTTATGTTAACCTCAGCCTATTTTTCATCCCATTAAGATGACAGCTTTACATTGAGCAAGACTAGAGCTGAGTTCACTGGATTCACCCTTTCTGAAGGGTCCTCAGGACAGTGGTGTGATACACAGCTGCTGGAGAGAGGCTCTTCCTGCTGCTGCATTTTGGCATCCAGTTCTTCTTTTCCTGTTCTTACCAATGGTGTTGCTGCAGAATTTGTGTTTCAGTACCAGACAGAGGACATTTCCTTTGACAGAAACTAGAAACATCTCAGAGGAGACATGAAACACCTCATTGTATGTCCTGGCATATGTGGCGGGTGATATGTGTGGGGATCTGATGTGTCAGCAGTTCCCTCCTCCTTGCTTCTCTCTTAATTCCAGAGAAGTTGGTGAAAGGGTGGAACCTGTTGTGGCCTTGTGAGTAACCTGCTGTAGAGTTTCCATATGCCTGGTGGCCTATATGAGTAAGGGCCTTTGTGTCAATGTTTAAACAAGCATACTTTTGTATCCATGTTTGTGAAGGAGAAGTTTGGTTGTGCAGGGAGGAGCAAACAGACAGCAATGAGAGCACTGTGATTGCTGGCTGAATGAGAAGACCACAGATGCATGCTTTATTCAATGCCGGTGTTATTTCAGCTGGTCACCTCCTGTCCTGGCTGAATTCTTCTTGACATCTGACCACTAGCTGACAGTCCTGAAGATTTGCCCTTCTGCAGTGAGACCTCCCACAAGACTGCCACTCCTGAGAGAGGACAAACTTCAGATTGGCCCAAGATGAGGAAGAATGACAAGCTAAAATATAGAGCCTGTGAAAGGCTTGCATTTTCTGCCTTTTAAAATGTTCTCTTTTCACTGTGGGTGCTCATTTCTAATCCCTCTTAGCCCTACTGCATGGTGTAGCTTCCTTGGGCATGAATTGCTTTGGAGCAGTTCTACCTCTGCAGAGTAGAAGAAGAGGGTACCTCTGCCTGCGAATAGATCATTCCCTTGTGCTTGCCACAACCATTTATGTGTCTGAGGACCACAAACACAGGAGTCCACCTGATGTATCAGTCTTCAAAGAGTATTGGCTTACCTTACATATTGAAATGCTGACTGCGTTTGTGAGCACTATTGGAGTGAAGACTCTTAATTTGATCCAAATGGATTAAAAAAAAAAATTTAGTACTTTTTCAGATGAGTAATATGCTTGGTCACTGACCTTGTTAATGTAAGTGGTGTTCCTGTTTGTTTTTAACAAAAGATTGTTGTTAACCTGACCTGATCAACCAGGAAAGTGAAAGAGGTTTGAGGGGGGTTGCTGGTATAGTTAAAGTAAAAAGAATATTACGAGCTAGTTTGCTGTGGTCCGTCGCTACTGTTTGTGGGTTGGCATATGGGTAACCGGAGTTGGAAGCAGGTCTTCACCTCTTGCAGTGCAGAGGATGAAAATGTGAGCTGCATTTTTAAG
Organism: Phaethon lepturus; assembly: GCF_000687285.1. NCBI lineage: Eukaryota > Metazoa > Chordata > Aves > Phaethontiformes > Phaethontidae > Phaethon > Phaethon lepturus. The sequence goes on from NW_010562665.1 coordinate 58,316, forward strand.
GCAACCTTGTTGCCTCAGATGTTGGTGGTGACTTGAGGTTTAAAGTCGCTGGGAGTATACTGCCTTTGGCAGGCACTTGTTATTTAGCGGAATTACTGCATTTTGGGCTCGTGTGCCCCTGCTGACAGCACTAATCTCCATGTTAGGAGACACAGTACCAGCTGTGCCTGGTCCTATTTGTACTACTTTAGCCACATGGATGTTCATCCATTTAATTTGGAAATATTTCTCTGCACTCATCAACAGCCCCATGCAGGCAACTGAAATTGCCACATTTATTCTGACTTAGTTTTGAAAACGACAGATGCTACATTACTGTAAAACATGGTGAGAGGGTTTTCTAGCTTTGGTTTTGTTTCTCAATTGTGTGTGTTTGATGTATAAGCTATTAAAGCTGATGAGTGAAGCTATTTTTCTACAACAAGGTCTGCTCCTTCTCCCATAAAGTCAAGCAAAGGTTCCACTGGGGCACTGGTGCTGGTTTATGCTTAGGCAAAAGGCTTAGAAACTGTACTGGGACTCAGGAAGGAGAAGAGTTGGAGCACGTGTTAGTTGCAAAGACACGCAGCTGTGTTATGTGGTGGTTATTACTTTTTCTTGATAATGTGACTTTTTCCTCAGCCTGCATAATTCAAAGGAACAGTACAGTTGTGTGCACACCTGAAGGGCTGTAATCTCCTCTGTCCTCTGGGTGTGTGGTATGTATGCCACTTCCAGCGCAGATATTTTAAGAGGTTAAATACAAAACCACCTGCCAAGTCTTGTGTGTCAAGTGCAAGCTTTGTGCTTTGCACAACTGCTTCTCTTCTCATGCCTGACCACATTTAGGGCTGTGGTACAACAGTTTTGCAGCATTCCTTGACCTCGTGAGCCAGCTGTGCTTGGGGTCACTGATAAGGACAGGGACTGGGTCACTGTGCTGCTTACTAGGGTCCCTGGACCCAAGGGACTCTGTTAACACAGGCACTGCCCTGTCCCACACCCCAAGGGTTTCTCATATCGCCTTTCAAAAAACCTGAGATGCTGTCATTGTTTGCAGTAGGAAAACTGGTACTTAGGGTGCTTAGTGAAAAGCCTTGCAAGACTAGGACACAAAGGGCATGCTGTAGTGTCTGTCAGAAGATGTTTGAGGAGAAGAAAGGCAGAGTCTGTGTTGAAACTATTAACCCCCTTTCAGTGTCTGCTTCGTTGTGCCTTTGAGCTTTGCCTTAAATCTGCATTCTGTGGCACCTCATTTGTTTGTTTATATCGTGTTTAGCAATGCTTGATAATGTCATGTTTGAGCAGTGGATGGGGCTAGCTGATCTTCAGAGATCCCTTCCAGCCTCAATTATTCTGTAATACTGATGCACAAAGAGGTGCCTACAAAGACTTTGGGAAAGAATAAATGAAGCAAAAACTTTTAGCCTCATTGAAAAACACTGACACAGGAGAAAGCTGTGTGGTTGTATCCATAGCAAGGGTCAGTCTTTCTTTGCTAGAGATAGTTTTTGATGACTTTGAAATGGGAATACTGAAAAAGGCTCATCAGTTCATTACCAAACAATCATGAAGTGCTTGCCTCTGCCTTGAGTTCAGTTTGTGAAGAGGAGCCTGTGGAGTTTCTTTGAATGAGAGTTCAAATGTAGTGGAGCAGAGAAGTGTTTTCTGGAAAAGCTTTATAAAATTGGCTTTGTTTTTTTGTTACATTTGGCATCTGCATTTGCTGGACCTTATGATATAACTGAGTCATGTTTCTCATGGAAATTATTTGGAGGTGACCTTACTGCTTTTATTTTGGCTGCTACCTTGAGCCCTAAGGACTAGAAAATGTTGGATGCTTACATTTAACAGGAGCTAAGCAGAAATTTGACAAACCTTGGGTACCTTCAATTTGCAGCCCTTTGATTTAGTTTTATTAAACAATTATAGCTGGATTTGCCTTTTGGGGAGTCTTTGTTTATGGCATTCTAAGCTAACAAAGCCCAGCTAAGCCGAAGGATGGATTATTGAAAATCAAAGCTAGCTCTCCCAATAGGAACAATGGAATCCTGCCCGGTCCGAGCCTTGCCGTGACACCTGGGAGGCCTCCGCTCCAATATGATAAAGTATTTTCTTTGAGCGAAGGTCAACAAAAGTTCACTTTTACACAGAAGTTCTTATTCTCAGTTAATGGGGCTCCCTGTTGCATGGTCCTGCAGTTGCTTAACATAAAAAGGATGGATTGTCAAAGAAATTACCTTTAAAGTTCCTCCCTGGCAAACTTATCTGAAAGGACAGACCAAGTGTTCTCTCCTGGCCAGACTGAGCGGTGCGTGACCCAGCCACCCAAGCTATCATGCCCTTTTGCACTTCTGCAGTTTAGCGTTTGTTAGCGTTTTGATTTTGACCCCTTATTTCTGGGCAAGCGCTGTTCTTCAGGGCTGTTATTTTATAATGGAATCTCCTACCTGGCTTTCAGAGCAAGGCATTTAATCTTTTTATGCCATGGAAATGAAGACATTTCCAGTCCTTAGGGGATTTTTCTAGTCCCAACACAGCAAATTTATAATTTAATATGAAATATTATGTGCTTATATCATATGTGAGACGGACTAGGTCCTTTTTTGGTCCTTAAGAGCTAAGCACAAAATCAAAACATAGAAGCAGAGCCAGACCTGGCTTTTTTTTGGTGTGTGTGTGTGTGCATTATTTATGTAATTTCCTGGGTATGTAATTGATCCCTAGTCATAGCTGGGCCCAGACCCAACTAAAAGACTATGGGGATTATTCTTTCTGGTCCCTTTCTGACTTAGCTGACTCATTTTTCCCAGAAAGGGGAGATGGGAGTAGGGTGCGAGAAGCGCATGACCTAAGGCCAACATCATTCGTTGGGAGAAGTAAGTATGGGCTGTTTGGGCTTGCTTTAACTTGATTTTTCATGTGTGCATAGAGATGCTTGAAGAAGGTATTGGAGAAATTCAGTTACCTTTTAAAGATTACTTTGGTTTTGCATAGAAGGAAGAAGTAGGAATATCAGCCCAGATTTTTATTTGGGCTTTGACTCCGGTGGAGCTACACTGATTTTTATAATATTAGCATTACTTTTTTATAAATTAAAACACTAATTGGAACATTTTTACCAGGTCATTATTTTAATTAATAATTGTTTTGGTTAAATCTCCTCTAAGAAACATTCTGTGTCTTGGAAGATGACAGTTTTTTGCAGGAAACTGGTAGAACTTTGTTCCCGTTTTGGACTTGATCAGTAAAGGGCATTGCAATTATGTTCTTAGATCCATAACGTTGATGTAGTAATTTTGGTAACAGAACTCAGATAAATCTTTAATTCCCATTATTCAAAACTGGCAGATTGAATCCAGTAAGTTTTAATCCATTTTGGTTTTGCGTTTTCTACCTAGTTTTCAGAGTAGGCAATTGCATCTTTTTATGCTACAGAAATGAGGATGTTTCCAGTGTTTTGGGCATTTTAGGATTCCAGCAGGAAGGTTTAGGACCCAAGTGAGAGGAGGAGTTGATACAAGAACCCTTCTGAGCAGTGCGTGCCAAATTGTGAACCTGGCCATTAGAGGGTTTATGATGAGTCCTGCAACAGACATCATTCTATAATTTATTTTTGCAATATGAGCTCTGATACAGACTGTCGTGGTTTAGCCCCAGCCGGCAACTGAGCCCCACGCAGACGCTCGCTCACTCCCCCACGATGGCACGGGGGAGAGAATCTGAAGAGTAAAAGTGAGAAAACTCATGGTTTGAGATAAAGGCAGTTTAATAGGTAAAGCAAAAGCCGCGTATGCAAGCAGAGCAAAACAAAGAATTCCTTCACTTCTCCCCATGGGCAGGCAGGAGTTCAGCCATATCCAGGGAAGCAGGGCTCCATCGCGCGTAATGGTTTCTTGGGAAGACAGACGCCATCACTCCCAACGTCCCTCCACCCCTTCCTCCTTCTTCGTCCCAGCTTTATATACGGACCATGATGTCATATGGTATGGAATATCCCTTTGTGCAGTTTGGGTCAGCTGTCCCGGCTGTGTCCCCTCCCAGCTTCCCGTGCACCCCCAGCCTTCTTGCTAGCAGGCCAGCACGAGAAGCTGGACTGTCCTTGCCTGCTTAGCAACAACTCAAAACATCAGCACCTTATCAACATTTCTCATCCCAAATCCAAAACATACCCTCACACTAGCTTCTGTGAAGAAAATTAACTCTATCCTGGCTGAAACCAGGACAAGATCTGGAGCTTCTGGAGGCATGCAGTTTGGTGTGGCAGTATGTTAGAAGGGCTGCAGGATGATTATAATTTTTTTTTAAGCAGCACCCATTAGAAGGCATGTGAGAGGTATGGTTAGCAACTTAAAAATCAAGTTGTGCTCTGATATGCAAAGCTGTGATGGCCCTTCTCTTCATATCCTTCACTAGTACAGTTTAGGATAATTAACTGTGTAAGTTAATACTCTGTTTTCAAATCTGTGAGACTGCTTGGAGTCTTCCAGATCATGTAAGTGGGCTTTGTGTCAGACCTGTGTACTAAACCCCTCATGCCTGAGTATGAAAGCAGCCCAGCTAATCTTTATGTGTGACCCCCTCTTCCTTTATTTTTTTGATGTATGGTATATACTACTGTCTCGACTACCATCAGTCTCTCCAGTGGCCAATCCTGTGTTTCTGATGATGTGAAGTGAGAGTGGGAAGCTTTCCCCACAGAAGCCCCTGAACCTAGTACTACTTTGTGTCGTGACAGGCACTTAGAGAAAAGGGGCATTAGTTCTGCATGTTTGCATTTGAACAATGAACACATCTTCGTAAAGCCTGTATAGCCGAGAAGCAGTACTTGTGCAAGAAAGCTACCACTCTTCCAGCTTAACCCTGGCTGGAAGCTCACAGAAGCTGTTCTGATGGAGAAATGAAGCTGCTGGGATGAAACCCCAAGCAGAATCTTTGCTATTTTGTCACATTAAAGAATTTACATTTAATAAAACCAGGGGCCTTGGGATGGAGGTACGGCATCTGCTGTGACAGTTTCTGTCTTACTTTTGTTTTTTGGGTGTTCTAATTAGTTTATGATCCAATAAATCCTTAATACAACAACTGCTTTAAAAACAATTGAAAATCAGACAAAAAGAGGAGTTTAAATTGCTTATGGCTTGCTCTGTATGGCTTCCAGGCATTTGAGTGATTTTGCTAACAAGTATCCTGTAACCTATTTCCAAAGGCCACTAGCAGATAATTATATTTGGTTAATTTACATACTTTCAGTTTATAATCCTAATTAGTTCTCCAACCAGTAGTCCCTAGGCAATATGTAGTCTTACCTCATTTTATTTGCCATCCCTAATGTGCAAGTTCTCTTCTTTTAATTTACAAAAAAATGCTGTTAGGTTTGGTTCAGGGCTTTCCCATTTCAGCGCACATCTAAACTGGGTGATTCCACGCTGATTTAAACCCTATTTGCAAATAAGTATTTTACATTTTTATAGATCTGAATGTCTGGGAGATGTTCTGCAATTTAGGGAAACTGACCCCCGTTTGACACAGAGCCTATTTTTATTGCAAAGAATCAGGCTAAATTCTGCACCAGTGTGTACCAGGGCATCCCATTTACATCTCTGGTTTGCCCATCCCCATAGCATGGGCGCTGAGGTGTTGGTCTGTAACTGTGCCGTACTGCTACCATGGCAAAAGTGAAGACGGGCTGTAGGGCAGTAGGAATGAGTAACGGCTGTGCGAGAGCCTCCGGGGAGCTGCGCACACGGGCTCTCTAAGAGGCTCTGATAAAACCTCCTGGGCTGCTTGGTAACTGCTTGTTCTCCCTTTGTGTATTTAGGATCTCTCCCTGTGTACGTACTATTCTGGGCTCTGTTATCACCCAAGCTTGAGAATACTCTCAGTAAAGTGGCTGAGAAGGAAGGGAGGAGGAGGAGGATGGAAATGAAGATTTGTACTTTCAGGTGAGCAACACTCCCTTTAGCTCCTTCCAGGTTTAAATGAACTTCAAAAAACGCTTGGAATGAGCCTCTCCAAGGGAAGGAGCACATCTCCCAGTGCTGATCCGGGCAGGAGTCTGAGTAACTGGGGTTGAAGCTGAGTCAGCATCTTGCTGTGGGACAGGACCCCGTGCCCAGGCTGTGAGGATGGCTCTGTTGCTCTGCAGGGGTGTACAGTTGGTAGAGAGCGCTGGGTTTCAGGGAAAGCCTGAAGCAAGACTGGAGAGGCAATCTCCACTGTTGTGTGGAGGTTTCTTGCATGAGATGTCCCATAGGCAACTAGAACAACACTTTCAGTTGTCTTTTAAGCACTGGAGTATGTACTATAATGCAATTTTTAGAAAAGCTGTTGGACAAAGTATTTTCTCTTAGGCATTAAAGGCTGCTTTCTAGTCTGATTCATTTCACTGTAATGAGGTCAGGTTTGGACTAACGTTACGGTAATTTCCAATGTTTCGTTGCAAGCAATAAAAAGACACAAAATCTCCCTTTTCAACACTGCTTTAAGTACTTTGATAGGACAATGAAAAAGGGTGTGTGGTAAGATAACTGAGAAAGGAAAAGGAAAATCTGCAGTTTGCAAAGCTTTTGCCTGGATTTCCAGGATAACTGATGGATTCTGTGAGCTGACGCTAGTTAATAAATCATAATACTAAGGGAGACAGGTGATTTTTAACTGACCAAAGTAACAACAAATGTTTAGTGAGGAAAAACTCAAAGGTGTGAGAATAATTCTTGGCCAATAATTTTATTTCAACATCTTAAAGAATGTAAATTTTATACTGTTGATGCTTCGGTGTAATTCCTACACATCACACTTGAATTCCCAAATACGTTTCTGCTGTTACACACATGCACACATTTATATAACTGACGCCTGAAGGAACCATTACCTGTGAAGTTATTTCAAAGGAGCTTATTTTTACGAGGAACACCTTGATGATAATTCTTCCTCATTAGAGCATTTCAAATCTTACTCTAGTATTTCCAGGTAGACCAAAGATCGCTTAACTGTCTTTTCATGCCCTGTTTAAGGATTGGGATTCCACACTAATCACAGCTCTCCCTCTGTGCATCTGAATCCCTGAACTTTAGGAGAGGCAGTATTTTGCTATGGCTTTCACACCTGCAATTGGGATGAACAGAACATGGACTCCGAGTAAAGCAAATTTGAGACAGATAGCAAGCGTCTTATGTTGAAAGCAGCATGTTGTGAAAATCATGTACCTTTCTTACTGTACCACTTGTGATGATAATGGCTGGTAGTATGTCAGGTGAAATCCTGGCTCTAATGAAGTCAACAGAAAATCTTTCATTGACTGCAGTAGGACTAGTACTTTATCCCAAAGGAAAATACTGTTTGAAGAGAAATGTATAGAGGCTTATTGACATGACTGCCAGATTTCAAGCGGCAGTGCCAATTTACATGGACTGAAGATGCATTTTAGGGTATGTGAAAGAGTTTACTGTGGAATATGGTAGACATGCATTCAGTGCTAATTCAGTGCTAGTCCCCAAAGGGGGTGGAAAAACCCCTGAACAAATCTGTTGTTTGCTTCTTGATAATAGACAAAGTAGGCACTGAGAAGCTGTTAATCTCTCCCAACTTTTCACTTCTATCATTAAGTTTAAAATTTTTGCTCTGTATAGTTACGACAAAAGAGTCCAGAACAAAAACTTAGAGGGGTTTGGGAGAGAGTTTTCTGTGAGGGCAAGGGAAAAGGGAGAGGGGATAGAGAATCTGGGAGCTATTCATAATGAGTCTATGTTACTTGATTCAGCAGAATATTCCAATTTATATCTGAATTCTTAATAACAAACAGAAAACAAGAAAAGGAGTTTGATCTCTTTGGCATTTAGTTTTCGTCTTTTTCACCCTCTCTTATTTTATAGGTTTATTTGCTTTAATTTATGTATTGTCTGTTCTTAATGCAAATGCACACTGAAATTTGTAGGTGGGTTTTATGTACCACTAAGAAAGCAAAACAGGAGAATAGAAACCCTATTTCTTTCTCACTTACAGGTCATCTTAAATGCCTTGTGAGTTGAAGATAGGCACTGCTTGATTCTGCTCTGGATATTCCTTGTAACTTCTCTCTTGCCTCTTCCCTCCATCTCCCCTTCCCTCAAGAAAACCTCAATCCAAATTCCCCCCAAAGTCAGGATGCAGATTATTCTGTTAGGTTTGACTCCAGTAGGCTGTCTGGGCATTTCTGCAGCACAGGAACTGCGCTCGAGGAAAGAATACTCTATGTGGTGAAACGAGTAGGGAGTCAAAAGAATTTAAAATAGTTTGAAATATAAAACAATAATTTATTTTACTTCATTTTACTTGTTAATGTTTGTAGCTAATGATGATTTCATGAAACTGCTTTTATAATTCAATTCATTCAAATCTATAAAGCAAACAGTTACTACCATAGGCTTTTCAAATTCCACAAACTGTCTTATATAAACAAATTAGCTGTACATGCACATTTTTTCAACAGATTGCAACATTTGCAAACACGCTTTAAAATCCTTTAAAGCTGCAGTATAGTGTACTTTGCTTCAGGCTTTTCAGATGAAACCTATATACTTTCTTCAGAAATCTTAAAAAGAAAAATGTTTAAATGTTGAGCATGACTCTAAAAACTGCTGTTTCATAAATGTTAGATATTACAAGAGAATGACTCTAATTCTGAGTTTAAACCTTGAGCTAAATACCGATAAACAGCACTCTGTGTAGAAGTGAACAACAGCAAAATAATATCACAAAATATGGTTTCACAAAAAAATACATATGTGCAGTTGCTCTTGTGGGTTTTTGAATTTTTTTTTTTTTTTTAGGTAAAGAAAAGCATGGGTACCTTTTAATATGAATATAGTTTAAGCAAATTACCTGTGTAAGTATGGTTAATACATTTCTGATATTTAAACACTTCATGTAAAAGGTAACAAGTAAAAAAGTACCATCAGTATTCCAAAAAGTACTGCTAATATTGCCTTTGAATGAGACGGGCAAGCTTCCTCTCCACTTCATCATGGAGATCCTGGCACCCACAGTTGTAGAGTTCAGTATTTGAACTATAAACTTGATGACTGTATCTTATATACAAAAATCTTGCCACATTGAACGAGGCATTGATTTCTACCCCAGTGGTAGTGTTTTATGTACATAATTTAGCAATGGTGATTATACAGTAGTCACTGACAGGAAGGAATTGTACACCCGTGTGCCATCTGGTGACTTTGTTCCATGGGTTAGCAGTTCTTGGATTGTCATCCAATTGTCAAATATTTTTTTATTTCTCTTCTTCATCATTTTTTTGTGGCTCAGTTCAATGATATTCATCTCTTTCTTTTCTTCTGCACCTTGCTGTTCCTTTAAGCAATCTAACCTGCTCTGCATCATAAACTCACGCCTCCTTCTCTGCTCCTTCGCTTTCACTAAATGCTGCTTCCGCTCTGCCTTGCTCCAGTAACGGCCCATCTTCATTTCACTTATGGCGTCATCGTCGGTAGTCATACCGCTGCGCTCCTCCTTAATCTTTATGGCACGTTCTCTCAGCAGCCTGTCCCTGACTGGCCTCTTTGTAATGTAGCGGGTCCCATCGCTTCTGACCTTGACTTTCCACTCCATCCTCTGTTCGCTCTGGCTTGAATTAAAGTCTTTGCACATACTCACCAGACTCATTTGGCTCTGTGCATACTCCACCGCTGACTTCTGTTGGATCAGCTGCATGTAGCTCTGATAGTGCTGTGCATGGGCAGGAATATGAGCATGCTTATATGGAGAGTGATGGTAAGGAGAGACGTAGGAGCCAGAAGGTTTTTGACCATGAGTAGGGCTTTTGCTTTCATCACTGCTTTTTCTCTCTTTGCTTTCCAGCTGCTTGCCAAGGTCGGGATCTTTAGCAGAGGCATGGCATTTACCAGTGCTGGATTCATGGCTTTCTGCGCTAGCAAATGAATTCTTTTGGGAGACATTATATGCCACTGCCCCCTCATTACCTTGACAGTTAATGCCTTCTGCAGTTCTGCGCAGCGAATTGTCAGGGGAAATCTCCAGCGTGAGTGGTGTGCTTCGGCAGCTTTCGCCTGTGTTATATGCGCTCGAGCTATCCTTGTCAGACTTCTCCGGGAGCTCCGTAATGTCTGAGAGCTCGTGCCTGCGAACGTCAATGCTTGTGTTATAGTTGCGGAACCCGCTGTTATGCAGCATCCAGGGCTCCCGGTACTGATCTTTCAGCTGCTGCATTTTATGAGCTCTCACAATATTCAGGCACTCTAGCTCGATATTGCGCAGCTCCTCATTCAGCATCTCCAGCTCTCTGTCAACACTTTCTTGGTCGCTTTTGCTCATATCCAGCGTGCTGTTATGATAATACAGACTGTAAGGGTTGGCAGACTTCACCTGGCACTTCAGTTCCAGCAGTTCCCGGAATCGCTCGCATTCGTCTACGGGGATGCCAAGGAAGTCGACATCCGTGCAGTCGGCAGAGATAAATGATTCATTGCTGAACTGCATATCGCCACTTCCTAGCGTGTCATGACTGTATGTCAGCTGCTTCTGGCTCCCTAAAGTGTTGGAGGAGGTGGTGTGGTCATCCGCATTGTTTTCCTGCTCAGAGCTCTCATCGTTGCGAGTGCTGTCATCTGTGCGCCCCACGCCGCTGTCCTTCTCATGCTGGTTAGATAAAATAGTGGCTGTGTCTGTGGTACCCCCATCCTCCTCATGCTTCTTCTAACAGCAAAAAAGAAAAAACAGAGAAATTATTGCAGGAACATAAAATATTTCAGGGTGTTTATCTTTTAACTGTTTTCTTAATCTGTCACCTGCTACGCTTTCTGCATCTTTGTCTTTTACTTGTGTGGAAAGAATGTTATTAAGAACTCATAGAAATGGTGACTGAAAACACAGCATGCTGTGGATGACCTTTTCAGAAGAACTTGAGGTCTGCTATTCAGTTATATAGCAACGATGGTAGAAGTCACATTTTCAAATTGTTTCTTCTCCCACTTAGGTGCATGAAAGTATCCAGTTCTACTGCAGTGCCAAAGTGAGCATGCGCCCCTTCAGAAAATGCAGCTACCACAGAGATGTGGAGTTGTAGAAAACTCCTACACAAAGATTGAAAATTTATTCAGAACTTGTATGATTGCATTAATCATGGCATAATGATAGGGAATGCAGGCCCAAATCTGTGGCCCTGCATAAATTTTGCTACGTAAAACTTTTTCTTTGCCTTTCTCCCCATGCATTGACCTTATTTCAGTCATATGCCTGAGTTCTCCATTTGGATTTTAAGGTTTCAGGAGGCAGGCTGTTTTCAGTTATGCGCATGCATATCGAATAGGAAATTTTATAAGTTAGCTCTCTGCCTGCTATACCTATCATACACCTAGCTTGTACTTCTCTCAGTGACGACAGCCGGAATGGTGGATTTTTAAGAAGTGTGATCATGTTGTTGTAAGGGGCAGAATAAAAAAAAAACATTTGAAAACATTTTGGTTCCCCAGATGAAGTTTGTGGATAGTAATGTAATAACTTGATTTTACAGAAAGTCCTTTTGCCTTGATCATCATTTGAGACACTAAGTGTATTCAGTCAAGCTCAATATTGGAATATCGAGTGCAATGTGAAGTTTTGACACCACTGCACAACAGAATGGCAGTACCTGCTGAAGCATGCTGGCAGTAAATTGCATTGCCTGGTGGTGCTGTTCCTCTAACATGTCCATGTGCAAGTCATCCAGAAAATCATTTCTGTCATCATCCATCCATCCTTCATCCAGCTATGTGAAAAGGGAGGGAAAATCAAACCAAATGTTGTCAAAAGAATGAAGACTGACATAAATTATGTTCCTTGTTTGTGGAAAGTGGTTGGGAAACCTTAGGAGATTCTTTCCTGTGAGAGTGCTGCAGTGTCCTGCAAGGAGCACACATCGCCTTGTGCTGAGTGTGAGTGTTGACTGTCCTACCTCCTCCACAGCCACCTCCATCTCCAGCAGCATGGTTTTATTTTCAACAGCCCTTTATATATGAAACAAACCCAGCCTCTTCATCCATGGTAATAATTCTAAGCATTGGGGCTGTTTTGGTTTGTGCATGACTTGATTAGGATGTGTAAAAACACTCTAGAGCCCAAAGGTTGAACATACCACTTGTGAGACAGCATCAAGGGCCAGAGGGAAAAATGCTTGCTAGGGGTCTGCAAGGCGCTTTATTCCGCCCCCCCCCCCCCCCCCGCACCATCTCC